>NW_027175226.1:0-165000 GCF_028021215.1 Eschrichtius robustus
TAGACAGTAGGAGAAGATAAGGAACACACCCATTATCCTGAAATCACATTAGGATTCTCTTTTTAACCTGTTCCTTAATACACTAGTGCTTAGGAAATCTATTGGAGGCAGAAGCAGTCAAGGGTAGCTTAGGGTTAGGGTTAGGTTTAGGTTTAGGGTTAGGGTTACGGTTAGGGTTAGGGTACGGCTTAGTGTACGGGTTCGGGTACGGGTTCGGGTATGGCGTAGGGTATGGGTTAGGGTTAGGGTTAGGGTTAGTTTGAGGGTTAGGGCTCGGTTTAGGTTACGGGTTAGGATTAGGGTACGTCTTAGGGTTAGGGTAGGGGTTAGGGTTAGGGTACGCGTTAGGGTTAGGGTAGTTATTAAACCTATCCCACTCCCTAGATAGCCCTTAGCACGTCAAGGAATATTATTTGGGGGTCCAGCCATGGAGAAGAGTTTAGACACTAGGAGAAGATGAGGAACACACCCATTATAAATTAATCACATTAGGATTCTCTTTTTAACCTGTTCCTTAAAACACTAGTGCTTAGGAAATCTATTGGAGGCAGAAGCAGTCAAGGGTACCTTAGGGTTAGGGTTAGGGTTAGGGTTAGGGTTAGCTTTAGGGTACGGCTTAGGGTACGGGTTCGGGTACGGGTTCGGGTACGGCGTAGGGTATGGGTTAGGGTTAGGGTTAGGGTTAGTTTGAGGGTTAGGGCTCGGTTTAGGGTACGGGTTAGTATTAGGGTACGTGTTAGGGTTAGGGTACGCGTTAGGGTTAGGGTAGTTATTAAACCTATCCCACTCTCTAGATACCCCTTAGCACGTCAAGGAATATTATTTGGGTGTCCAGCCATGGAGAAGTGTTTAGACACTAGGAGAAGATAAGGAACACACCCATTATCAAGAAATCACATTAGGATTCTCTTTTTAACCTGTTCCTTAAAACACTAGTGCTTAGGAAATCTATTGGAGGCAGAAGCAGTCAAGGGTAGCTGAGGGTTAGGGTTAGGTTTAGGGTTAGGGTTAGGGTTAGGGTACGGCTTAGGGTACGGTTTCGGGTACGGGTTCGTGTACGGCGTAGGGTATGGGTTAGGGTTAGGGTTAGTTTGAAGGTTAGGGCTCGGTTTAGGGTACGGGTTAGGATTAGGGTACGTGTTAGGGTTAGGGTAGGGGTTAGGGTTAGGGTACGCGTTAGGGTTAGGGTAGTTATTAAACCTATCCCACTCTCTAGATACCCCTTAGCACGTCAAGGAATATTATTTGGGTGTCCAGCCATGGAGAAGTGTTTAGACACTAGGAGAAGATAAGGAACACACCCATTATCAAGAAATCACATTAGGATTCTCTTTTTAACCTGTTCCTTAAAACACTAGTGCTTAGGAAATCTATTGGAGGCAGAAGCAGTCAAGGGTAGCTTAGGGTTAGGGTTAGGGTTAGGGTACGGCTTAGGGTACGGGTTCGGGTACGGGTTCGGGTACGGGTTCGGGTACGGCGTAGGGTATGGGTTAGGTTTAGGGTTAGGGTTAGTTTGAGGGTCTAGGGCTCGGTTTAGGTTACGGGTTAGGATTAGGGTACGTGTTAGGGTTAGGGTAGGGGTTAGGGTTTAGGGTACGCGTTAGGGTTAGGGTAGTTATTAAACCTATCCCACTCTCTAGATACCCCTTAGCACGTCAAGGAATATTATTTGGGTGTCCAGCCATGGAGAAGAGTTTAGACACTAGGAGAAGATAAGGAACACACCCCATTATCAATAAATCACATTAGGATTCTCTTTTTAACCTGTTCCTTAAAACACTAGTGCTTAGGAAATCTATTGGAGGCAGAAGCAGTCAAGGGTAGCTTGGGGTTAGGGTTTGGGTTAGGGTACGGCTTAGGGTACGGGTTTGGGTACGGGTTCGGTTACGGGTTTGGGTATGGCGTACGATATGGGTTAGGGTTAGGGTTAGGGTTAGTTTGAGGGTTAGGGCTCGGTGTAGGGAACGGGTTAGGATTAGGGTACGTGTTAGGGTTAGGGTAGGTTTTAGGGTTAGGGTACGCGTTAGGGTTAGGGTAGTTATTAAACCTATCCCACTCTCTAGATACCCCCTGGCACGTCAAGGAATATTATTTGGGGGTCCAGCCATGGAGAAGAGTTTAGACACTAGGAGAAGATAAGGAACACACCCATTATCAAGAAATCACATTAGGATTCTCTTTTTAACCTGTTCCTTAAAACACTAGTGCTTAGGAAATCTATTGGAGGCAGAAGCAGTCAAGGGTAGCTTAGGGTTAGGGTTAGGGTTAGGGTACGGCTTAGGGTACGGGTTCGGGTACGGGTTCGGGTACGGGTTCGGGTATGGCGTAGGGTATGGGTTAGGTTTAGGGTTAGGGTTAGTTTGAGGGTTAGGGCTCGGTTTAGGTTACGGGTTAGTATTAGGGTACGTCTTAGGGTTAGGGTAGGGGTTAGGGTTAGGGTACGCGTTAGGGTTAGGGTAGTTATTAAACCTATCCCACTCTCTAGATACCCCTTAGCACGTCAAGGAATATTATTTGGGGGTCCAGCCATGGAGAAGAGTTTAGACACTAGGAGAAGATAAGGAACACACCCATTATCAATAAATCACATTAGGATTCTCTTTTTAACTTGTTCCTTAAAACACTAGTGCTTAGGAAATCTATTGGAGGCAGAAGCAGTCAAGGGTAGCTTAGGGTTAGGGTTTGGGTTAGGGTACGGCTTAGGTTACGGGTTCGGGTACGGGTTCGGGTACGGGTTTGGGTATGGCGTACGATATGGGTTAGGGTTAGGGTTAGGGTTAGTTTGAGGGTTAGGGCTCGGTGTAGGGTACGGGTTAGGATTAGGGTACGTGTTAGGGTTAGGGTAGGGGTTAGGGTTAGGGTACGCGTTAGGGTTAGGGTAGTTATTAAACCTATCCCACTCTCTAGATACCCCTTAGCACGTCAAGGAATATTATTTGGGTGTCCCAGCCATGGAGAAGAGTTTAGACACTAGGAGAAGATAAGGAACACACCCATTATCAAGAAATCACATTAGGATTCTCTTTTTAACCTGTTCCTTAAAACACTAGTGCTTAGGAAATCTATTGGAGGCAGAAGCAGTCAAAGGTAGCTTAGGGTTAGGGTTAGGGTTAGGGTTAGGGTTAGGGTTAGGGTACGGCTTAGGGTACGGGTTCGGGTACGGGTTCGTGTATGGCGTAGGGTATGGGTTAGGGTTAGGGTTAGGGTTAGTTTGAAGGTTAGGGCTCGGTTTAGGGTACGGGTTAGGATTAGGGTTCGTGTTAGGGTTAGGGTAGGGGTTAGTGTTAGGGTACGCGTTAGGGTTAGGGTAGTTATTAAACCTATCCCACTCCCTAGATACCCCTTAGCACGTCAAGGAATATTATTTGGGGGTCCAGCCATGGAGAAGAATTTAGACAGTAGGAGAAGATGAGGAACACACCCATTATCAAGAAATCACATTAGGATTCTCTTTTTAACCTGTTCCTTAAAACACTAGTGCTTAGGAAATCTATTGGAGGCAGAAGCAGTCAAGGGTAGCTTAGGGTTAGGGTTAGGGTTAGGGTACGGCTTAGGGTACGGGTTCGGGTACGGGTTCGTGTACGGCGTAGGGTATGGGTTAGGGTTAGGGTTAGGGTTAGTTTGAAGGTTAGGGCTCGGTTTAGGGTACGGGTTAGGATTAGGGTTCGTGTTAGGGTTAGGGTAGGGGTTAGGGTTAGGGTACGCGTTAGGGTTAGGGTAGTTATTAAACCTATCCCACTCTCTAGATACCCCTTAGCACGTCAAGGAATATTATTTGGGGGTCCAGCCATGGAGAAGAGTTTAGACACTAGGAGAAGATAAGGAACACACCCATTATCAATAAATCACATTAGGATTCTCTTTTTAACCTGTTCCTTAAAACACTATTGCTTAGGAAATCTATTGGAGGCAGAAGCAGTCAAGGGTAGCTTAGGGTTAGGGTTTGGGTTAGGGTACGGCTTAGGGTACGGGTTCGGGTACGGGTTCGGGTTAGGGTTAGGGTTAGGGTTAGGGTTAGGGTTAGGGTTAGTTTGAAGGTTAGGGCTCGGTTTAGGGTACGGGTTAGGATTAGGGTTCGTGTTAGGGTTAGGGTAGGGGTTAGGGTTAGGGTACGCGTTAGGTTTAGGGTAGTTATTAAACCTATCCCACTCCCTAGATACCCCTTAGCACGTCAAGGTATATTATTTGGGGGTCCAGCCATGGAGAAGAATTTAGACAGTAGGAGAAGATAAGGAACACACCCATTATCCTGAAATCACATTAGGATTCTCTTTTTAACCTGTTCCTTAATACACTAGTGCTTAGGAAATCTATTGGAGGCAGAAGCAGTCAAGGGTAGCTTAGGGTTAGGGTTAGGGTTAGGGTACGGCTTAGGGTACGGGTTCGGGTACGGGTTCGTGTACGGCGTAGGGTATGGGTTAGGGTTAGGGTTAGGGTTAGTTTGAGGGTTAGGGCTCGGTTTAGGTTACGGGTTAGGATTAGGGTACGTGTTAGGGTTAGGGTAGGGGTTAGGGTTAGGGTACGCGTTAGGGTTAGGGTAGTTATTAAACCTATCCCACTCTCTAGATACCCCTTAGCACGTCAAGGAATATTATTTGGGTGTCCAGCCATGGAGAAGAGTTTAGACACTAGGAGAAGATAAGGAACACACCCATTATCAAGAAATCACATTAGGATTCTCTTTTTAACCTGTTCCTTAAAACACTAGTGCTTAGGAAATCTATTGGAGGCAGAAGCAGTCAAGGGTAGCTTAGGGTTAGTGTTAGGGTTAGGGCTAGGGTTAGGACACGGCTTAGGGTACGGGTTCGGGTACGGGTTCGTGTACGGCGTAGTGTATGGGTTTGGGTTAGGGTTAGGGTTAGTTTGAAGGTTAGGGCTCGGTTTAGGGTACGGGTTAGGATAAGGGTTCGTGTTAGGGTTAGGGTAGGGGTTAGGGTTAGGGTACGCGTTAGGTTTAGCGTAGTTATTAAACCTATCCCACTCTCTAGATACCCCTTAGCACGTCAAGGAATATTATTTGGGGGTCCAGCCATGGAGAAGAGTTTAGACACTAGGAGAAGATAAGGAACACACCCATTATCCTGAAATCACATTAGGATTCTCTTTTTAACCTGTTCCTTAAAACACTAGTGCTTACGAAATCTATTGGAGGCAGAAGCAGTCAAGGGTAGCTTAGGGTTAGGGTTACGGTTAGGGTTAGGGTTAGGGTATGGCTTAGGGTACGGGTTCGGGTACGGGTTCGGGTACGGCGTAGGGTATGGGTTAGGGTTAGGGTTAGGGTTAGTTTGAGGGTTAGGGCTCGGTTTAGGGTACGGGTTAGGATTAGGGTACGTGTTAGGGTTAGGGTAGGGGTTAGGTTTAGGGTACGCGTTAGGGTTAGGGTAGTTATTAAACCTATCCCACTCTCTAGATACCCCTTAGCACGTCAAGGAATATTATTTGGGGGTCCAGCCATGGAGAAGAGTTTAGACACTAGGAGAAAATAAGGAACACACCCATTATCAAGAAATCACATTAGGATTCTCTTTTTAACCTGTTCCTTAAAACACTAGTGCTTAGGAAATCTATTGGAGGCAGAAGCAGTCAAGGGTAGCTTAGGGTTAGGGTTAGGGTTAGGGTTAGCTTTAGGGTATGGCTTAGGGTACGGGTTCGGGTACGGGTTCGTGTACGGCGTAGGGTATGGGTTAGGGTTAGGGTTAGGGTTAGTTTGAAGGTTAGGGCTCGGTTTAGGGTACGGGTTAGGATTAGGGTTCGTGTTAGGGTTAGGGTAGGGGTTAGGGTTAGGGTACGCGTTAGGGTTAGGGTAGTTATTAAACCTATCCCACTCCCTAGATACCCCTTAGCACGTCAAGGAATATTATTTGGGGGTCCAGCCATGGAGAAGAGTTTAGACAGTAGGAGAAGATAAGGAACACACCCATTATCCTGAAATCACATTAGGATTCTCTTTTTAACCTGTTCCTTAATACACTAGTGCTTAGGAAATCTATTGGAGGCAGAAGCAGTCAAGGGTAGCTTAGGGTTAGGGTTAGGTTTAGGTTTAGGGTTAGGGTTACGGTTAGGGTTAGGGTACGGCTTAGTGTACGGGTTCGGGTACGGGTTCGGGTATGGCGTAGGGTATGGGTTAGGGTTAGGGTTAGGGTTAGTTTGAGGGTTAGGGCTCGGTTTAGGTTACGGGTTAGGATTAGGGTACGTCTTAGGGTTAGGGTAGGGGTTAGGGTTAGGGTACGCGTTAGGGTTAGGGTAGTTATTAAACCTATCCCACTCCCTAGATAGCCCTTAGCACGTCAAGGAATATTATTTGGGGGTCCAGCCATGGAGAAGAGTTTAGGCACTAGGAGAAGATGAGGAACACACCCATTATCAAGAAATCACATTAGGATTCTCTTTTTAACCTGTTCCTTAAAACACTAGTGCTTAGGAAATCTATTGGAGGCAGAAGCAGTCAAGGGTACCTAAGGGTTAGGGTTAGGGTTAGGGTTAGGGTTAGCTTTAGGGTACGGCTTAGGGTACAGGTTCGGGTACGGGTTCGGGTACGGCGTAGGGTATGGGTTAGGGTTAGGGTTAGGGTTAGTTTGAGGGTTAGGGCTCGGTTTAGGGTACGGATTAGGATTAGGGTACGTGTTAGGGTTAGGGTACGCGTTAGGGTTAGGGTAGTTATTAAACCTATCCCACTCCCTAGATACCCCTTAGCACGTCAAGGAATATTATTTGGGGGTCCAGCCATGGAGAAGAATTTAGACAGTAGGAGAAGATAAGGAACACACCCATTATCCTGAAATCACATTAGGATTCTCTTTTTAACCTGTTCCTTAATACACTAGTGCTTAGGAAATCTATTGGAGGCAGAAGCAGTCAAGGGTAGCTTAGGGTTAGGGTTAGGGTTAGGGTACGGCTTAGGGTACGGGTTCGGGTACGGGTTCGTGTACGGCGTAGGGTATGGGTTAGGGTTAGGGTTAGGGTTAGTTTGAAGGTTAGGGCTCGGTTTAGGGTACGGGTTAGGATTAGGGTTCGTGTTAGGGTTAGGGTAGGGGTTAGGGTTAGGGTACGCGTTAGGGTTAGGGTAGTTATTAAAACTATCCCACTCCCTAGATACCCCTTAGCACGTCAAGGAATATTATTTTTGGGTCCAGCCATGGAGAAGAGTTTAGACAGTAGGAGAAGATAAGGAACACACCCATTATCCTGAAATCACATTAGGATTCTCTTTTTAACCTGTTCCTTAATACACTAGTGCTTAGGAAATCTATTGGAGGCAGAAGCAGTCAAGGGTAGCTTAGGGTTAGGGTTAGGTTTAGGTTTAGGGTTAGGGTTACGGTTAGGGTTAGGGTACG
Organism: Eschrichtius robustus; assembly: GCF_028021215.1. Classification (NCBI taxonomy): domain Eukaryota; kingdom Metazoa; phylum Chordata; class Mammalia; order Artiodactyla; family Eschrichtiidae; genus Eschrichtius; species Eschrichtius robustus. The sequence goes on from NW_027175226.1 coordinate 7,335, forward strand.
GCTTAGTGTACGGGTTCGGGTACGGGTTCGGGTATGGCGTAGGGTATGGGTTAGGGTTAGGGTTAGGGTTAGTTTGAGGGTTAGGGCTCGGTTTAGGTTACGGGTTAGGATTAGGGTACGTCTTAGGGTTAGGGTAGGGGTTAGGGTTAGGGTACGCGTTAGGGTTAGGGTAGTTATTAAACCTATCCCACTCCCTAGATAGCCCTTAGCACGTCAAGGAATATTATTTGGGGGTCCAGCCATGGAGAAGAGTTTAGACACTAGGAGAAGATGAGGAACACACCCATTATAAATTAATCACATTAGGATTCTCTTTTTAACCTGTTCCTTAAAACACTAGTGCTTAGGAAATCTATTGGAGGCAGAAGCAGTCAAGGGTACCTTAGGGTTAGGGTTAGGGTTAGGGTTAGGGTTAGCTTTAGGGTACGGCTTAGGGTACGGGTTCGGGTACGGGTTCGGGTACGGCGTAGGGTATGGGTTAGGGTTAGGGTTAGGGTTAGTTTGAGGGTTAGGGCTCGGTTTAGGGTACGGGTTAGTATTAGGGTACGTGTTAGGGTTAGGGTACGCGTTAGGGTTAGGGTAGTTATTAAACCTATCCCACTCTCTAGATACCCCTTAGCACGTCAAGGAATATTATTTGGGTGTCCAGCCATGGAGAAGTGTTTAGACACTAGGAGAAGATAAGGAACACACCCATTATCAAGAAATCACATTAGGATTCTCTTTTTAACCTGTTCCTTAAAACACTAGTGCTTAGGAAATCTATTGGAGGCAGAAGCAGTCAAGGGTAGCTGAGGGTTAGGGTTAGGTTTAGGGTTAGGGTTAGGGTTAGGGTACGGCTTAGGGTACGGTTTCGGGTACGGGTTCGTGTACGGCGTAGGGTATGGGTTAGGGTTAGGGTTAGTTTGAAGGTTAGGGCTCGGTTTAGGGTACGGGTTAGGATTAGGGTACGTGTTAGGGTTAGGGTAGGGGTTAGGGTTAGGGTACGCGTTAGGGTTAGGGTAGTTATTAAACCTATCCCACTCTCTAGATACCCCTTAGCACGTCAAGGAATATTATTTGGGTGTCCAGCCATGGAGAAGTGTTTAGACACTAGGAGAAGATAAGGAACACACCCATTGTCAAGAAATCACATTAGGATTCTCTTTTTAACCTGTTCCTTAAAACACTAGTGCTTAGGAAATCTATTGGAGGCAGAAGCAGTCAAGGGTAGCTTAGGGTTAGGGTTAGGGTTAGGGTACGGCTTAGGGTACGGGTTCGGGTACGGGTTCGGGTACGGGTTCGGGTACGGCGTAGGGTATGGGTTAGGTTTAGGGTTAGGGTTAGTTTGAGGGTTAGGGCTCGGTTTAGGTTACGGGTTAGGATTAGGGTACGTGTTAGGGTTAGGGTAGGGGTTAGGGTTAGGGTACGCGTTAGGGTTAGGGTAGTTATTAAACCTATCCCACTCTCTAGATACCCCTTAGCACGTCAAGGAATATTATTTGGGTGTCCAGCCATGGAGAAGAGTTTAGACACTAGGAGAAGATAAGGAACACACCCATTATCAATAAATCACATTAGGATTCTCTTTTTAACCTGTTCCTTAAAACACTAGTGCTTAGGAAATCTATTGGAGGCAGAAGCAGTCAAGGGTAGCTTGGGGTTAGGGTTTGGGTTAGGGTACGGCTTAGGGTACGGGTTTGGGTACGGGTTCGGTTACGGGTTTGGGTATGGCGTACGATATGGGTTAGGGTTAGGGTTAGGGTTAGTTTGAGGGTTAGGGCTCGGTGTAGGGAACGGGTTAGGATTAGGGTACGTGTTAGGGTTAGGGTAGGTTTTAGGGTTAGGGTACGCGTTAGGGTTAGGGTAGTTATTAAACCTATCCCACTCTCTAGATACCCCCTGGCACGTCAAGGAATATTATTTGGGGGTCCAGCCATGGAGAAGAGTTTAGACACTAGGAGAAGATAAGGAACACACCCATTATCAAGAAATCACATTAGGATTCTCTTTTTAACCTGTTCCTTAAAACACTAGTGCTTAGGAAATCTATTGGAGGCAGAAGCAGTCAAGGGTAGCTTAGGGTTAGGGTTAGGGTTAGGGTACGGCTTAGGGTACGGGTTCGGGTACGGGTTCGGGTACGGGTTCGGGTATGGCGTAGGGTATGGGTTAGGTTTAGGGTTAGGGTTAGTTTGAGGGTTAGGGCTCGGTTTAGGTTACGGGTTAGTATTAGGGTACGTCTTAGGGTTAGGGTAGGGGTTAGGGTTAGGGTACGCGTTAGGGTTAGGGTAGTTATTAAACCTATCCCACTCTCTAGATACCCCTTAGCACGTCAAGGAATATTATTTGGGGGTCCAGCCATGGAGAAGAGTTTAGACACTAGGAGAAGATAAGGAACACACCCATTATCAATAAATCACATTAGGATTCTCTTTTTAACTTGTTCCTTAAAACACTAGTGCTTAGGAAATCTATTGGAGGCAGAAGCAGTCAAGGGTAGCTTAGGGTTAGGGTTTGGGTTAGGGTACGGCTTAGGTTACGGGTTCGGGTACGGGTTCGGGTACGGGTTTGGGTATGGCGTACGATATGGGTTAGGGTTAGGGTTAGGGTTAGTTTGAGGGTTAGGGCTCGGTGTAGGGTACGGGTTAGGATTAGGGTACGTGTTAGGGTTAGGGTAGGGGTTAGGGTTAGGGTACGCGTTAGGGTTAGGGTAGTTATTAAACCTATCCCACTCTCTAGATACCCCTTAGCACGTCAAGGAATATTATTTGGGTGTCCAGCCATGGAGAAGAGTTTAGACACTAGGAGAAGATAAGGAACACACCCATTATCAAGAAATCACATTAGGATTCTCTTTTTAACCTGTTCCTTAAAACACTAGTGCTTAGGAAATCTATTGGAGGCAGAAGCAGTCAAAGGTAGCTTAGGGTTAGGGTTAGGGTTAGGGTTAGGGTTAGGGTTAGGGTACGGCTTAGGGTACGGGTTCGGGTACGGGTTCGTGTATGGCGTAGGGTATGGGTTAGGGTTAGGGTTAGGGTTAGTTTGAAGGTTAGGGCTCGGTTTAGGGTACGGGTTAGGATTAGGGTTCGTGTTAGGGTTAGGGTAGGGGTTAGTGTTAGGGTACGCGTTAGGGTTAGGGTAGTTATTAAACCTATCCCACTCCCTAGATACCCCTTAGCACGTCAAGGAATATTATTTGGGGGTCCAGCCATGGAGAAGAATTTAGACAGTAGGAGAAGATGAGGAACACACCCATTATCAAGAAATCACATTAGGATTCTCTTTTTAACCTGTTCCTTAAAACACTAGTGCTTAGGAAATCTATTGGAGGCAGAAGCAGTCAAGGGTAGCTTAGGGTTAGGTTTAGGGTTAGGGTTAGGGTTAGCTTTAGGGTACGGCTTAGGGTACGGGTTCGGGTACGGGTTCGGGTACGGCGTAGGGTATGGGTTAGGGTTAGGGTTAGGCTTAGTTTGAGGGTTAGGGCTCGGTTTAGGGTACGGGTTAGGATTAGGGTACGTGTTAGGGTTAGGGTACGCGTTAGGGTTAGGGTAGTTATTAAACCTATCCCACTCTCTAGATACCCCTTAGCACGTCAAGGAATATTATTTGGGTGTCCAGCCATGGAGAAGAGTTTAGACACTAGGAGAAGATAAGGAACACACCCATTATCAAGAAATCACATTAGGATTCTCTTTTTAACCTGTTCCTTAAAACACTAGTGCTTAGGAAATCTATTGGAGGCAGAAGCAGTCAAGGGTAGCTTAGGGTTAGGGTTAGGTTTAGGGTTAGGGTTAGGGTTAGGGTACGGCTTAGGGTACGGTTTCGGGTACGGGTTCGTGTACGGCGTAGGGTATGGGTTAGGGTTAGGGTTAGTTTGAAGGTTAGGGCTCGGTTTAGGATACGGGTTAGGATTAGGGTACGTGTTAGGGTTAGGGTAGGGGTTAGGGTTAGGGTACGCGTTAGGGTTAGGGTAGTTATTAAACCTATCCCACTCTCTAGATACCCCTTAGCACGTCAAGGAATATTATTTGGGGGTCCAGCCATGGAGAAGAGTTTAGACACTAGGAGAAGATAAGGAACACACACATTATCAAGAAATCACATTAGGATTCTCTTTTTAACCTGTTCCTTAAAACACTAGTGCTTAGGAAATCTATTGGAGGCAGAAGCAGTCAAGGGTAGCTTAGGGTTAGGGTTAGGGTTAGGGTACGGCTTAGGGTACGGGTTCGGGTACGGGTTCGGTTACGGGTTCGGGTACGGCGTAGGGTATGGGTTAGGTTTAGGGTTAGGGTTAGTTTGAGGGTTAGGGCTCGGTTTAGGTTACGGGTTAGGATTAGGGTACGTGTTAGGGTTAGGGTAGGGGTTAGGGTTAGGGTACGCGTTAGGGTTAGGGTAGTTATTAAACCTATCCCACTCTCTAGATACCCCTTAGCACGTCAAGGAATATTATTTGGGTGTCCAGCCATGGAGAAGTGTTTAGACACTAGGAGAAGATAAGGAACACACCCATTATCAATAAATCACATTAGGATTCTCTTTTTAACCTGTTCCTTAAAACACTAGTGCTTAGGAAATCTATTGGAGGCAGAAGCAGTCAAGGGTAGCTTAGGGTTAGGGTTTGGGTTAGGTACGGCTTAGGGTACGGGTTCGGGTACGGGTTCGGGTACGGGTTTGGGTATGGCGTACGATATGGGTTAGGGTTAGGGTTAGGGTTAGTTTGAGGGTTAGGGCTCGGTGTAGGGTACGGGTTAGGATTAGGGTACGTGTTAGGGTTAGGGTAGGGGTTAGGGTTAGGGTACGCGTTAGGGTTAGGGTAGTTATTAAACCTATCCCACTCTCTAGATACCCCTTAGCACGTCAAGGAATATTATTTGGGTTTCCAGCCATGGAGAAGAGTTTAGACACTAGGAGAAGATAAGGAACACACCCATTATCAAGAAATCACATTAGGATTCTCTTTTTAACCTGTTCCTTAAAACACTAGTGCTTAGGAAATCTATTGGAGGCAGAAGCATTCAAGGGTAGCTTAGGGTTGGGGTTAGGGTTAGGGTTAGGGTTAGGGTACGGCTTAGGGTACGGGTTCGGGTACGGGTTCGTGTACGGCGTAGGGTATGGGTTAGGGTTAGGGTTAGGGTTAGTTTGAAGGTTAGGGCTCGGTTTAGGGTACGGGTTAGGATTAGGGTTCGTGTTAGGGTTAGGGTAGGGGTTAGGGTTAGGGTACGCGTTAGGTTTAGGGTAGTTATTAAACCTATCCCACTCCCTAGATACCCCTTAGCACATCAAGGAATATTATTTGGGGGTCCAGCCATGGAGAAGAATTTAGACAGTAGGAGAAGATAAGGAACACACCCATTATCCTGAAATCACATTAGGATTCTCTTTTTAACCTGTTCCTTAATACACTAGTGCTTAGGAAATCTATTGGAGGCAGAAGCAGTCAAGGGTAGCTTAGGGTTAGGGTTAGGGTTAGGGTACGGCTTAGGGTACAGGTTCGGGTACGGGTTCGGGTACGGCGTAGGGTATGGGTTAGGGTTAGGGTTAGGGTTAGTTTGAAGGTTAGGGCTCGGTTTAGGGTACGGGTTAGGATTAGGGTTCGTGTTAGGGTTAGGGTAGGGGTTAGGGTTAGGGTACGCGTTAGGGTTAGTGTAGTTATTAAACCTATCCCACTCTCTAGATACCCCTTAGCACGTCAAGGAATATTATTTTGGGGTCCAGCCATGGAGAAGAGTTTAGACACTAGGAGAAGATAAGGAACACACCCATTATCCTGAAATCACATTAGGATTCTCTTTTTAACCTGTTCCTTAATACACTAGTGCTTAGGAAATCTATTGGAGGCAGAAGCAGTCAAGGGTAGCTTAGGGTTAGGGTTACGGTGAGGGTTAGGGTTAGCGTATGGCTTAGGGTACGGGTTCGGGTACGGGTTCGGGTACGGCGTAGGGTATGGGTTAGGGTTAGGTTTAGGGTTAGTTTGAGGGTTAGGGCTCCGTTTAGGGTACGGGTTAGGATTAGGGTACATGTTAGGGTTAGGGTAGGGGTTAGGGTTAGGGTACGCGTTAGGGTTAGGGTAGTTATTAAACCTATCCCACTCTCTAGATACCCCTTAGCACGTTAAGCAATATTATTTGGGGGTCCAGCCATGGAGAAGAGTTTAGACACTAGGAGAAGATAAGGAACACACCCATTATCAAGAAATCACATTAGGATTCTCTTTTTAACCTGTTCCTTAAAACACTAGTGCTTAGGAAATCTATTGGAGGCAGAAGCAGTCAAGGGTAGCTTAGGGTTAGGGTTAGGGTTAGGGTACGGCTTAGGGTACGGGTTCGGGTACGGGTTCGGGTACGGGTTCGGGTACGGCGTAGGGTATGGGTTAGGTTTAGGGTTAGGGTTAGTTTGAGGGTTAGGGCTCGGTTTAGGTTACGGGTTAGGATTAGGGTACGTGTTAGGGTTAGGGTAGGGGTTAGGGTTAGGGTACGCGTTAGGGTTAGGGTAGTTATTAAACCTATCCCACTCTCTAGATACCCCTTAGCACGTCAAGGAATATTATTTGGGGGTCCAGCCATGGAGAAGAGTTTAGACACTAGGAGAAGATAAGGAACACACCCATTATCAAGAAATCACATTAGGATTCTCTTTTTAACCTGTTCCTTAAAACACTAGTGCTTAGGAAATCTATTGGAGGCAGAAGCAGTCAAGGGTAGCTTAGGGTCAGGGTTAGGGTTAGGGTACGGCTTAGGGTACGGGTTCGGGTACGGGTTCGGGTATGGCGTAGGGTATGGGTTAGGGTTAGGGTTAGGGTTAGTTTGAGGGTTAGGGCTCGGTTTAGGTTACGGGTTAGGATTAGGATACGTCTTAGGGTTAGGGTAGGGGTTAGGGTTAGGGTACGCGTTAGGGTTAGGGTAGTTATTAAACCTATCCCACTCCCTAGATAGCCCTTATCACGTCAAGGAATATTATTTGGGGGTCCAGCCATGGAGAAGAGTTTAGACACTAGGAGAAGATGAGGAACACACCCATTATCAAGAAATCACATTAGGATTCTCTTTTTAACCTTTTCCTTAAAACACTAGTGCTTAGGAAATCTATTGGAGGCAGAAGCAGTCAAGGGTAGCTTAGGGTTAGGGTTAGGGTTAGGGTTAGCTTTAGGGTACGGCTTAGGGTACGGGTTCGGGTACGGGTTCGGGTACGGCGTAGGGTATGGTTTAGGGTTAGGGTTAGGGTTAATTTGAGGGTTAGGGCTCGGTTTAGGGTACGGGTTAGGATTAGGGTACGTGTTAGTGTTAGGGTAGGGGTTAGGTTTAGGGTACGCGTTAGGGTTAGGGTAGTTATTAAACCTATCCCACTCTCTAGATACCCCTTAGCACGTCAAAGAATATTATTTGGGGGTCCAGCCATGGAGAAGAGTTTAGACACTAGGAGAAGATAAGGAACACACCCATTATCAAGAAATCACATTAGGATTCTCTTTTTAACTTGTTCCTTAAAACACTAGTGCTTAGGAAATCTATTGGAGGCAGAAGCAGTCAAGGGTAGCTTAGGGTCAGGGTTAGGGTTAGGGTACGGCTTAGGGTACGGGTTCGGGTACGGGTTCGGGTATGGCGTAGGGTATGGGTTAGGGTTAGGGTTAGGGTTAGTTTGAGGGTTAGGGCTCGGTTTAGGTTACGGGTTAGGATTAGGGTACGCCTTAGGGTTAGGGTAGGGGTTAGGGTTAGGGTACGCGTTAGGGTTAGGGTAGTTACTAAACCTATCCCACTCCCTAGATAGCCCTTAGCACTTCAAGGAATATTATTTGGGGGTCCAGCCATGGAGAAGAGTTTAGACACTAGGAGAAGATGAGGAACACACCCATTATCAAGAAATCACATTAGGATTCTCTTTTTAACCTGTTCCTTAAAACACTAGTGCTTAGGAAATCTATTGGAGGCAGAAGCAGTCAAGGGTAGCTTAGGGTTAGGGTTAGGGTTAGGGTTAGGGTTAGCTTTAGGGTACGGCTTAGGGTACGGGTTCGGGTACGGGTTCGGGTACGGCGTAGGGTATGGGTTAGGGTTAGGGTTAGGGTTAATTTGAGGGTTAGGGCTCGGTTTAGGGTACGGGTTAGGATTAAGGTACGTGTTAGGGTTAGGGTACGCGTTAGGGTTAGGGTAGTTATTAAACCTATCCCACTCTCTCGATACCCCTTAGCACGTCAAGGAATATTATTTGGGTGTCCAGCCATGGAGAAGTGTTTAGACACTAGGAGAAGATCAGGAACACACCCATTATCAAGAAATCACATTAGGATTCTCTTTTTAACCTGTTCCTTAAAACACTAGTGCTTAGGAAATCTATTGGAGGCAGAAGCAGTCAAGGGTAGCTTAGGGTTAGGGTTAGGTTTAGGGTTAGGGTTAGGGTTAGGGTACGGCTTAGGGTACGGTTTCGGGTACGGGTTCGTGTACGGCGTAGGGTATGGGTTAGGGTTAGGGTTAGTTTGAAGGTTAGGGCTCGGTTTAGGGTACGGGTTAGGATTAGGGTACGTGTTAGGTTTAGGGTAGGGGTTAGGGTTAGGGTACGCGTTAGGGTTAGGGTAGTTATTAAACCTATCCCACTCTCTAGATACCCTTTAGCACGTCAAGGAATATTATTTGGGGGTCCAGCCATGGAGAAGTGTTTAGACACTAGGAGAAGATAAGGAACACACCCATTATCAAGAAATCACATTAGGATTCTCTTTTTAACCTGTTCCTTAAAACACTAGTGCTTAGGAAATCTATTGGAGGCAGAAGCAGTCAAGGGTAGCTTAGGGTTAGGGTTAGGGTTAGGGTACGGCTTAGGGTACGGGTTCGGGTACGGGTTCGGGTACGGGTTCGGGTATGGCGTAGGGTATGGGTTAGGTTTAGGGTTAGGGTTAGTTTGAGGGTTAGGGCTCGGTGTAGGGTACGGGTTAGGATTAGGGTACGTTTTAGGGTTAGGGTAGGGTTTAGGGTTAGGGTACGCGTTAGGGTTAGGGTAGTTATTAAACCTATGCCACTCTCTAGATACCCCTTAGCACGTCAAGGAATATTATTTGGGGGTCCAGCCATGGAGAAGAGTTTAGACACTAGGAGAAGATAGGGAACACACCCATTATCAAGAAATCACATTAGGATTCTCTTTTTAACCTGTTCCTTAAAACACTAGTGCTTAGGAAATCTATTGGAGGCAGAAGCAGTCAAGGGTAGCTTAGGGTTAGGGTTAGGGTTAGGGTACGGCTTAGGGTACGGGTTCGGGTACGGGTTCGTGTACGGCGTAGGGTATGGGTTAGGGTTAGGGTTAGGGTTAGTTTGAAGGTTAGGGCTCGGTTTAGGGTACGGGTTAGGATTAGGGTTCGTGTTAGGGTTAGGGTAGGGGTTAGGGTTAGGGTACGCGATAGGGTTAGGGTAGTTATTAAACCTATCCCACTCCCTAGATACCCCTTAGCACGTCAAGGAATATTATTTGGGGGACCAGCCATGGAGAAGAGTTTAGACAGTAGGAGAAGATAAGGAACACACCCATTATCCTGAAATCACATTAGGATTCTCTTTTTAACCTGTTCCTTAATACACTAGTGCTTAGGAAATCTATTGGAGGCAGAAGCAGTGAAGGGTAGCTTAGGGTTAGGGTTAGGTTTAGGTTTAGGGTTAGGGTTAGGGTTAGGGTTAGGGTACGGCTTAGTGTACGGGTTCGGGTACGGGTTCGGGTATGGCGTAGGGTGTGGGTTAGGGTTAGGGTTAGGGTTAGTTTGAGGGTTAGGGCTCGGTTTAGGTTACTTGTTAGGATTAGGGTACGTCTTAGGGTTAGGGTAGGGGTTAGGGTTAGTGTACGCGTTAGGGTTAGGGTAGTTATTAAACCTATCCCACTCTCTAGATAACCCTTAGCACGTCAAGGAATATTATTTGGGGGTCCAGCCATGGAGAAGAGTTTAGACACTAGGAGAAGATGAGGAACACACCCATTATCAAGAAATCACATTAGGATTCTCTTTTTAACCTGTTCCTTAAAACACTAGTGCTTAGGAAATCTATTGGAGGCAGAAGCAGTCAAGGGTAGCTTAGGGTTAGGGTTAGGGTTAGGGTACGGCTTAGGGTACGGGTTCGGGTACGGGTTCGGGTACGGGTTCGGGTACGGCGTAGGGTATGGGTTAGGGTTAGGGTTAGGGTTAGTTTGAGGGTTAGGGCTCGGTTTAGGTTACGGGTTAGGATTAGGGTACGTGTTAGGGTTAGGGTAGGGGTTAGGGTTAGGGTACGCGTTAGGGTTAGGGTAGTTATTAAACCTATCCCACTCTCTAGATACCCCTTAGCACGTCAAGGAATATTATTTGGGGGTCCAGCCATGGAGAAGAGTTTAGACACTAGGAGAAGATAAGGAACACACCCATTATCAAGAAATCACATTAGGATTCTCTTTTTAACCTGTTCCTTAAAACACTAGTGCTTAGGAAATCTATTGGAGGAAGAAGCAGTCAAGGGTAGCTTAGGGTCAGGGTTAGGGTTAGGGTACGGCTTAGGGTACGGGTTCGGGTACGGGTTCGGGTATGGCGTAGGGTATGGGTTAGGGTTAGGGTTAGGGTTAGTTTGAGGGTTAGGGCTCGGTTTAGGTTACGGGTTAGGATTAGGATACGTCTTAGGGTTAGGGTAGGGGTTAGGGTTAGGGTACGCGTTAGGGTTAGGGTAGTTATTAAACCTATCCCACTCCCTAGATAGCCCTTATCACGTCAAGGAATATTATTTGGGGGTCCAGCCATGGAGAAGAGTTTAGACACTAGGAGAAGATGAGGAACACACCCATTATCAAGAAATCACATTAGGATTCTCTTTTTAACCTTTTCCTTAAAACACTAGTGCTTAGGAAATCTATTGGAGGCAGAAGCAGTCAAGGGTAGCTTAGGGTTAGGGTTAGGGTTAGGGTTAGCTTTAGGGTACGGCTTAGGGTACGGGTTCGGGTACGGGTTCGGGTACGGCGTAGGGTATGGGTTAGGGTTAGGGTTAGGGTTAATTTGAGGGTTAGGGCTCGGTTTAGGGTACGGGTTAGGATTAGGGTACGTGTTAGTGTTAGGGTAGGGGTTAGGTTTAGGGTACGCGTTAGGGTTAGGGTAGTTATTAAACCTATCCCACTCTCTAGATACCCCTTAGCACGTCAAAGAATATTATTTGGGGGTCCAGCCATGGAGAAGAGTTTAGACACTAGGAGAAGATAAGGAACACACCCATTATCAAGAAATCACATTACGATTCTCTTTTTAACTTGTTCCTTAAAACACTAGTGCTTAGGAAATCTATTGGAGGCAGAAGCAGTCAAGGGTAGCTTAGGGTCAGGGTTAGGGTTAGGGTAAGGCTTAGGGTACGGGTTCGGGTACGGGTTCGGGTATGGCGTAGGGTATGGGTTAGGGTTAGGGTTAGGGTTAGTTTGAGGGTTAGGGCTCGGTTTAGGTTACGGGTTAGGATTAGGGTACGCCTTAGGGTTAGGGTAGGGGTTAGGGTTAGGGTACGCGTTAGGGTTAGGGTAGTTATTAAACCTATCCCACTCCCTAGATAGCCCTTAGCACTTCAAGGAATATTATTTGGGGGTCCAGCCATGGAGAAGAGTTTAGACACTAGGAGAAGATGAGGAACACACCCATTATCAAGAAATCACATTAGGATTCTCTTTTTAACCTGTTCCTTAAAACACTAGTGCTTAGGAAATCTATTGGAGGCAGAAGCAGTCAAGGGTAGCTTAGGGTTAGGGTTAGGGTTAGGGTTAGGGTTAGCTTTAGGGTATGGCTTAGGGTACGGGTTCGGGTACGGGTTCGGGTACGGCGTAGGGTATGGGTTAGGGTTAGGGTTAGGGTTAATTTGAGGGTTAGGGCTCGGTTTAGGGTACGGGTTAAGATTAAGGTACGTGTTAGGGTTAGGGTACGCGTTAGGGTTAGGGTAGTTATTAAACCTATCCCACTCTCTCGATACCCCATAGCACGTCAAGGAATATTATTTGGGTGTCCAGCCATGGAGAAGTGTTTAGACACTAGGAGAAGATAAGGAACACACCCATTATCAAGAAATCACATTAGGATTCTCTTTTTAACCTGTTCCTTAAAACACTAGTGCTTAGGAAATCTATTGGAGGCAGAAGCAGTCAAGGGTAGCTTAGGGTTAGGGTTAGGTTTAGGGTTAGGGTTAGGGTTAGGGTACGGCTTAGGGTACGGTTTCGGGTACGGGTTCGTGTACGGCGTAGGGTATGGGTTAGGGTTAGGGTTAGTTTGAAGGTTAGGGCTCGGTTTAGGGTACGGGTTAGGATTAGGGTACGTGTTAGGTTTAGGGTAGGGGTTAGGGTTAGGGTACGCGTTAGGGTTAGGGTAGTTATTAAACCTATCCCACTCTCTAGATACCCTTTAGCACGTCAAGGAATATTATTTGGGGGTCCAGCCATGGAGAAGTGTTTAGACACTAGGAGAAGATAAGGAACACACCCATTATCAAGAAATCACATTAGGATTCTCTTTTTAACCTGTTCCTTAAAACACTAGTGCTTAGGAAATCTATTGGAGGCAGAAGCAGTCAAGGGTAGCTTAGGGTTAGGGTTAGGGTTAGGGTACGGCTTAGGGTACGGGTTCGGGTACGGGTTCGGGTACGGGTTCGGGTATGGCGTAGGGTATGGGTTAGGTTTAGGGTTAGGGTTAGTTTGAGGGTTAGGGCTCGGTGTAGGGTACGGGTTAGGATTAGGGTACGTTTTAGGGTTAGGGTAGGGTTTAGGGTTAGGGTACGCGTTAGGGTTAGGGTAGTTATTAAACCTATCCCACTCTCTAGATACCCCTTAGCACGTCAAGGAATATTATTTGGGGGTCCAGCCATGGAGAAGAGTTTAGACACTAGGAGAAGATAGGGAACACACCCATTATCAAGAAATCACATTAGGATTCTCTTTTTAACCTGTTCCTTAAAACACTAGTGCTTAGGAAATCTATTGGAGGCAGAAGCAGTCAAGGGTAGCTTAGGGTTAGGGTTAGGGTTAGGGTACGGCTTAGGGTACGGGTTCGGGTACGGGTTCGTGTACGGCGTAGGGTATGGGTTAGGGTTAGGGTTAGGGTTAGTTTGAAGGTTAGGGCTCGGTTTAGGGTACGGGTTAGGATTAGGGTTCGTGTTAGGGTTAGGGTAGGGGTTAGGGTTAGGGTACGCGATAGGGTTAGGGTAGTTATTAAACCTATCCCACTCCCTAGATACCCCTTAGCACGTCAAGGAATATTATTTGGGGGACCAGCCATGGAGAAGAGTTTAGACAGTAGGAGAAGATAAGGAACACACCCATTATCCTGAAATCACATTAGGATTCCCTTTTTAACCTGTTCCTTAATACACTAGTGCTTAGGAAATCTATTGGAGGCAGAAGCAGTGAAGGGTAGCTTAGGGTTAGGGTTAGGTTTAGGTTTAGGGTTAGGGTTAGGGTTAGGGTTAGGGTACGGCTTAGTGTACGGGTTCGGGTACGGGTTCGGGTATGGCGTAGGGTCTGGGTTAGGGTTAGGGTTAGGGTTAGTTTGAGGGTTAGGGCTCGGTTTAGGTTACTTGTTAGGATTAGGGTACGTCTTAGGGTTAGGGTAGGGGTTAGGGTTAGTGTACGCGTTAGGGTTAGGGTAGTTATTAAACCTATCCCACTCTCTAGATAACCCTTAGCACGTCAAGGAATATTATTTGGGGGTCCAGCCATGGAGAAGAGTTTAGACACTAGGAGAAGATGAGGAACACACCCATTATCAAGAAATCACATTAGGATTCTCTTTTTAACCTGTTCCTTAAAACACTAGTGCTTAGGAAATCTATTGGAGGCAGAAGCAGTCAAGGGTAGCTTAGGGTTAGGGTTAGGGTTAGGGTTAGGGTTAGCTTTAGGGTACGGCTTAGGGTACGGGTTCGGGTACGGGTTCGGGTACGGCGTAGGGTATGGGTTAGGGTTAGGGTTAGGGTTAGTTTGAGGGTTAGGGCTCGGTTTAGGGTACGGGTTAGGATTAGGGTACGTGTTAGGGTTAGGGTACGCGTTAGGGTTAGGGTAGTTATTAAACCTATCCCACTCTCTAGATACCCCTTAGCACGTCAAGGAATATTATTTGGGTGTCCAGCCATGGAGAAGAGTTTAGACACTAGGAGAAGATAAGGAACACACCCATTATCAAGAAATCACATTAGGATTCTCTTTTTAACCTGTTCCTTAAAACACTAGTGCTTAGGAAATCTATTGGAGGCAGAAGCAGTCAAGGGTAGCTTAGGGTTAGGGTTAGGTTTAGGGTTAGGGTTAGGGTTAGGGTACGGCTTAGGGTACGGTTTCGGGTACGGGTTCGTGTACGGCGTAGGGTATGGGTTAGGGTTAGGGTTAGTTTGAAGGTTAGGGCTCGGTTTAGGGTACGGGTTAGGATTAGGGTACGTGTTAGGGTTAGGGTAGGGGTTAGGGTTAGGGTACGCGTTAGGGTTAGGGTAGTTATTAAACCTATCCCACTCTCTAGATACCCCTTAGCACGTCAAGGAATATTATTTGGCGTCCAGCCATGGAGAAGAGTTTAGACACTAGGAGAAGATAAGGAACACACCCATTATCAAGAAATCACATTAGGATTCTCTTTTTAACCTGTTCCTTAAAACACTAGTGCTTAGGAAATCTATTGGAGGCAGAAGCAGTCAAGGGTAGCTTAGGGTTAGGGTTAGGGTTAGGGTACGGCTTAGGGTACGGGTTCGGGTACGGGTTCGGTTACGGGTTCGGGTACGGCGTAGGGTATGGGTTAGGTTTAGGGTTAGGGTTAGTTTGAGGGTTAGGGCTCGGTTTAGGTTACGGGTTAGGATTAGGGTACGAGTTAGGGTTAGGGTAGGTGTTAGGGTTAGGGTACGCGTTAGGGTTAGGGTAGTTATTAAACCTATCCCACTCTCTAGATACCCCTTAGCACGTCAAGGAATATTATTTGGGGGTCCAGCCATGGAGAAGAGTTTAGACACTAGGAGAAGATAAGGAACACACCCATTATCAATAAATCACATTAGGATTCTCTTTTTAACCTGTTCTTTAAAACACTAGTGCTTAGGAAATCTATTGGAGGCAGAAGCAGTCAAGGGTAGCTTAGGGTTAGGGTTTGGGTTAGGGTACGGCTTAGGGTACGGGTTCGGGTACGGGTTCGGGTACGGGTTTGGGTATGGCGTACGATATGGGTTAGGGTTAGGGTTAGGGTTAGTTTGAGGGTTAGGGCTCGGTGTAGGGTACGGGTTAGGATTAGGGTACGTGTTAGGGTTAGGGTAGGGGTTAGGGTTAGGGTACGCGTTAGGGTTAGGGTAGTTATTAAACCTATGCCACTCTCTAGATACCCCTTAGCACGTCAAGGAATATTATTTGGGTGTCCAGCCATGGAGAAGAGTTTAGACACTAGGAGAAGATAAGGAACACACCCATTATCAAGAAATCACATTAGGATTCTCTTTTTAACCTGTTCCTTAAAACACTAGTGCTTAGGAAATCTATTGGAGGCAGAAGCAGTCAAGGGTAGCTTAGGGTTGGGGTTAGGGTTAGGGTTAGGGTTAGGGTACGGCTTAGGGTACGGGTTCGGGTACGAGTTCGTGTACGGCGTAGGGTATGGGTTAGGGTTAGGGTTAGGGTTAGTTTGAAGGTTAGGGCTCGGTTTAGGGTACGGGTTAGGATTAGGGTTCGTGTTAGGGTTAGGGTAGGGGTTAGGGTTAGGGTACGCGTTAGGTTTAGGGTAGTTATTAAACCTATCCCACTCCCTAGATACCCCTTAGCACGTCAAGGAATATTATTTGGGGGTCCAGCCATGGAGAAGAATTTAGACAGTAGGAGAAGATAAGGAACACACCCATTATCCTGAAATCACATTAGGATTCTCTTTTTAACCTGTTCCTTAATACACTAGTGCTTAGGAAATCTATTGGAGGCAGAAGCAGTCAAGGGTAGCTTAGGGTTAGGGTTAGGGTTAGGGTACGGCTTAGGGTACGGGTTCGGGTACGGGTTCGGGTACGGGTTCGGGTACGGCGTAGGGTATGGGTTAGGTTTAGGGTTAGGGTTAGTTTGAGGGTTAGGGCTCGGTTTAGGTTACGGGTTAGGATTAGGGTACGTGTTAGGGTTAGGGTAGGTGTTAGGGTTAGGGTACGCGTTAGGGTTAGGGTAGTTATTAAACCTATCCCACTCTCTAGATACCCCTTAGCACGTCAAGGAATATTATTTGGGGGTCCAGCCATGGAGAAGAGTTTAGACACTAGGAGAAGATAAGGAACACACCCATTATCAATAAATCACATTAGGATTCTCTTTTTAACCTGTTCCTTAAAACACTAGTGCTTAGGAAATCTATTGGAGGCAGAAGCAGTCAAGGGTAGCTTAGGGTTAGGGTTTGGGTTAGGGTACGGCTTAGGGTACGGGTTCGGGTACGGGTTCGCGTACGGGTTTGGGTATGGCGTACGATATGGGTTAGGGTTATGGTTAGGGTTAGTTTGAGGGTTAGGGCTCGGTGTAGGGTACGGGTTAGGATTAGGGTACGTGTTAGGGTTAGGGTAGGGGTTAGGGTTAGGGTACGCGTTAGGGTTAGGGTAGTTATTAAACCTATCCCACTCTCTAGATACCCCTTAGCACGTCAAGGAATATTATTTGGGTGTCCAGCCATGGAGAAGAGTTTAGACACTAGGAGAAGATAAGGAACACACCCATTATCAAGAAATCACATTAGGATTCTCTTTTTAACCTGTTCCTTAAAACACTAGTGCTTAGGAAATCTATTGGAGGCAGAAGCAGTCAAGGGTAGCTTAGGGTTGGGGTTAGGGTTAGGGTTAGGGTTAGGGTACGGCTTAGGGTACGGGTTCGGGTACGGGTTCGTGTACGGCGTAGGGTATGGGTTAGGGTTAGGGTTAGGGTTAGTTTGAAGGTTAGGGCTCGGTTTAGGGTACGGGTTAGGATTAGGGTTCGTGTTAGGGTTAGGGTAGGGGTTAGGGTTAGGGTACGCGTTAGGTTTAGGGTAGTTATTAAACCTATCCCACTCCCTAGATACCCCTTAGCACGTCAAGGAATATTATTTGGGGGTCCAGCCATCGAGAAGAATTTAGACAGTAGGAGAAGATAAGGAACACACCCATTATCCTGAAATCACATTAGGATTCTCTTTTTAACCTGTTCCTTAATACACTAGTGCTTAGGAAATCTATTGGATTCAGAAGCAGTCAAGGGTAGCTTAGGGTTAGGGTTAGGGTTAGGGTACGGCTTAGGGTACGGGTTCGGGTACGGGTTCGGGTACGGCGTAGGGTATGGGTTAGGTTTAGGGTTAGGGTTAGTTTGAGGGTTAGGGCTCGGTTTAGGTTACGGGTTAGGATTAGGGTACGTGTTAGGGTTAGGGTAGGGGTTAGGGTTAGGGTACGCGTTAGGGTTAGGGTAGTTATTAAACCTATCCCACTCTCTAGATACCCCTTAGCACGTCAAGGAATATTATTAGGGGGTCCAGCCATGGAGAAGAGTTTAGACACTAGGAGAAGATAAGGAACACACCCATTATCAAGAAATCACATTAGGATTCTCTTTTTAACCTGTTCCTTAAAACACTAGTGCTTAGGAAATCTATTGGAGGCAGAAGCAGTCAAGGGTAGCTTAGGGTTAGGGTTAGCGTTAGGGCTAGGGTTAGGACACGGCTTAGGGTACGGGTTCGGGTACGGGTTCGTGTACGGCGTAGTGTATGGGTTTGGGTTATGGTTAGGGTTAGTTTGAAGGTTAGGGCTCGGTTTAGGGTACGGGTTAGGATAAAGGTTCGTGTTAGGGTTAGGGTAGGGGTTAGGGTTAGGGTACGCGTTAGGGTTAGCGTAGTTATTAAACCTATCCCACTCTCTAGATACCCCTTAGCACGTCAAGGAATATTATTTGGGGGTCCAGCCATGGAGAAGAGTTTAGACACTAGGAGAAGATAAGGAACACACCCATTATCCTGAAATCACATTAGGATTCTCTTTTTAACCTGTTCCTTAAAACACTAGTGCTTAGGAAATCTATTGGAGGCAGAAGCAGTCAAGGGTAGCTTAGGGTTAGGGTTAGGGTATGGCTTAGGGTACGGGTTCGGGTACGGGTTCGGGTACGGCGTAGCGTATGGGTTAGGGTTAGGGTTAGGGTTAGTTTGAGGGTTAGGGCTCGGTTTAGGGTACGGGTTAGGATTAGGGTACGTGTTAGGGTTAGGGTAGGGGTTAGGTTTAGGGTACGCGTTAGGGTTAGGGTAGTTATTAAACCTATCCCACTCTCTAGATACCACTTAGCACGTCAAGGAATATTATTTGGGGGTCCAGCCATGGAGAAGAGTTTAGACACTAGGAGAAGATAAGGAACACACCAATTATCAAGAAATCACATTAGGATTCTCTTTTTAACCTGTTCCTTAAAACACTAGTGCTAAGGAAATCTATTGGAGGCAGAAGCAGTCAAGGGTAGCTTAGGGTCAGGGTTAGGGTTAGGGTACGGCTTAGGGTACGGGTTCGGGTACGGGTTCGGGTATGGCGTAGGGTATGGGTTAGGGTTAGGGTTAGGGTTAGTTTGAGGGTTAGGGCTCGGTTTAGGTTACGGGTTAGGATTAGGGTACGTCTTAGGGTTAGGGTTGGGGTTAGGGTTAGGGTACGCGTTAGGGTTAGGGTAGTTATTAAACCTATCCCACTCCCTAGATAGCCCTTAGCACGTCAAGGAATATTATTTGGGGGTCCAGCCATGGAGAAGAGTTTAGACACTAGGAGAAGATGAGGAACACACCCATTATCAAGAAATCACATTAGGATTCTCTTTTTAACCTGTTCCTTAAAACACTAGTGCTTAGGAAATCTATTGGAGGCAGAAGCAGTCAAGGGTAGCTTAGGGTTAGGGTTAGGGTTAGGGTTAGGGTTAGCTTTAGGGTACGGCTTAGGGTACGGGTTCGGGTACGGGTTCGGGTACGGCGTAGGGTATGGGTTAGGGTTAGGGTTAGGGTTAATTTGAGGGTTAGGGCTCGGTTTAGGGTACGGGTTAGGATTAGGGTACGTGTTAGGGTTAGGGTACGCGTTAGGGTTAGGGTAGTTATTAAACCTATCCCACTCTCTAGATACCCCTTAGCACGTCAAGGAATATTATTTGGGTGTCCAGCCATGGAGAAGTGTTTAGACACTAGGAGAAGATAAGGAACACACCCATTATCAAGAAATCACATTAGGATTCTCTTTTTAACCTGTTCCTTAAAACACTAGTGCTTAGGAAATCTATTGGAGGCAGAAGCAGTCAAGGGTAGCTTAGGGTTAGGGTTAGGTTTAGGGTTAGGGTTAGGGTTAGGGTACGGCTTAGGGTACGGTTTCGGGTACGGGTTCGTGTACGGCGTAGGGTATGGGTTAGGGTTAGGGTTAGTTTGAAGGTTAGGGCTCGGTTTAGGGTACGGGTTAGGATTAGGGTACGTGTTAGGGTTAGGGTAGGGGTTAGGGTTAGGGTACGCGTTAGGGTTAGGGTAGTTATTAAACCTATCCCACTCTCTAGATACCCTTTAGCACGTCAAGGAATATTATTTGGGGATCCAGCCATGGAGAAGAGTTTAGACACTAGGAGAAGATAAGGAACACACCCATTATCAAGAAATCACATTAGGATTCTCTTTTTAACCTGTTCCTTAAAACACTAGTGCTTAGGAAATCTATTGGAGGCAGAAGCAGTCAAGGGTAGCTTAGGGTTAGGGTTTGGGTTAGGGTACGGCTTAGGGTACGGGTTCGGGTACGGGTTCGGGTACGGGTTCGGGTATGGCGTACGATATGGGTTAGGGTTAGGGTTAGGGTTAGTTTGAGGGTTAGGGCTCGGTGTAGGGTACGGGTTAGGATTAGGGTACGTGTTAGGGTTAGGGTAGGGTTTAGGGTTAGGGTACGCGTTAGGGTTAGGGTAGTTATTAAACCTATCCCACTCTCTAGATACCCCTTAGCACGTCAAGGAATATTATTTGGGGGTCCAGCCATGGAGAAGAGTTTAGACACTAGGAGAAGATAAGGAACACACCCATTATCAAGAAATCACATTAGGATTCTCTTTTTAACCTGTTCCTTAAAACACTAGTGCTTAGGAAATCTATTGGAGGCAGAAGCAGTCAAGGGTAGCTTAGGGTTAGGGTTAGGGTTAGGGTACGGCTTAGGGTACGGGTTCGGGTACGGGTTCGGGTATGGCGTAGGGTATGGGTTAGGGTTAGGGTTAGGGTTAGTTTGAGGGTTAGGGCTCGGTTTAGGTTACGGGTTAGGATTAGGGTACGTGTTAGGGTTAGGGTAGAGGTTAGGGTTAGGGTACGCGTTAGGGTTAGGGTAGTTATTAAACCTATCCCACTCTCTAGATAACCCTTAGCACGTCAAGGAATATTATTTGGGGGTCCAGCCATGGAGAAGAGTTTAGACACTAGGAGAAGATAAGGAACACACCCATTATCCTGAAATCACATTAGGATTCTCTTTTTAACCTGTTCCTTAATATACTAGTGCTTAGGAAATCTATTGGAGGCAGAAGCAGTGAAGGGTAGCTTAGGGTTAGGGTTAGGTTTAGGTTTAGGGTTAGGGTTAGGGTTAGGGTTAGGGTACGGCTTAGTGTACGGGTTCGGGTACGGGTTCGGGTATGGCGTAGGGTCTGGGTTAGGGTTAGGGTTAGGGTTAGTTTGAGGGTTAGGGCTCGGTTTAGGTTACTTGTTAGGATTAGGGTACGTCTTAGGGTTAGGGTAGGGGTTAGGGTTAGTGTACGCGTTAGGGTTAGGGTAGTTATTAAACCTATCCCACTCTCTAGATAACCCTTAGCACGTCAAGGAATATTATTTGGGGGTCCAGCCATGGAGAAGAGTTTAGACACTAGGAGAAGATGAGGAACACACCCATTATCAAGAAATCACATTAGGATTCTCTTTTTAACCTGTTCCTTAAAACACTAGTGCTTAGGAAATCTATTGGAGGCAGAAGCAGTCAAGGGTAGCTTAGGGTTAGGGTTAGGGTTAGGGTTAGGGTTAGCTTTAGGGTACGGCTTAGGGTACGGGTTCGGGTACGGGTTCGGGTACGGCGTAGGGTATGGGTTAGGGTTAGGGTTAGGGTTAGTTTGAGGGTTAGGGCTCGGTTTAGGGTACGGGTTAGGATTAGGGTACGTGTTAGGGTTAGGGTACGCGTTAGGGTTAGGGTAGTTATTAAACCTATCCCACTCTCTAGATACCCCTTAGCACGTCAAGGAATATTATTTGGGTGTCCAGCCATGGAGAAGAGTTTAGACACTAGGAGAAGATAAGGAACACACCCATTATCAAGAAATCACATTAGGATTCTCTTTTTAACCTGTTCCTTAAAACACTAGTGCTTAGGAAATCTATTGGAGGCAGAAGCAGTCAAGGGTAGCTTAGGGTTAGAGTTAGGTTTAGGGTTAGGGTTAGGGTTAGGGTACGGCTTAGGGTACGGTTTCGGGTACGGGTTCGTGTACGGCGTAGGGTATGGGTTAGGGTTAGGGTTAGTTTGAAGGTTAGGGCTCGGTTTAGGGTACGGGTTAGGATTAGGGTACGTGTTAGGGTTAGGGTAGGGGTTAGGGTTAGGGTACGCGTTAGGGTTAGGGTAGTTATTAAACCTATCCCACTCTCTAGATACCCCTTAGCACGTCAAGGAATATTATTTGGGGGTCCAGCCATGGAGAAGAGTTTAGACACTAGGAGAAGATAAGGAACACACCCATTATCAAGAAATCACATTAGGATTCTCTTTTTAACCTGTTCCTTAAAACACTAGTGCTTAGGAAATCTATTGGAGGCAGAAGCAGTCAAGGGTAGCTTAGGGTTAGGGTTAGGGTTAGGGTACGGCTTAGGGTACGGGTTCGGGTACGGGTTCGGTTACGGGTTCGGGTACGGCGTAGGGTATGGGTTAGGTTTAGGGTTAGGGTTAGTTTGAGGGTTAGGGCTCGGTTTAGGTTACGGGTTAGGATTAGGGTACGAGTTAGGGTTAGGGTAGGTGTTAGGGTTAGGGTACGCGTTAGGGTTAGGGTAGTTATTAAACCTATCCCACTCTCTAGATACCCCTTAGCACGTCAAGGAATATTATTTGGGGGTCCAGCCATGGAGAAGAGTTTAGACACTAGGAGAAGATAAGGAACACACCCATTATCAATAAATCACATTAGGATTCTCTTTTTAACCTGTTCCTTAAAACACTAGTGCTTAGGAAATCTATTGGAGGCAGAAGCAGTCAAGGGTAGCTTAGGGTTAGGGTTTGGGTTAGGGTACGGCTTAGGGTACGGGTTCGGGTACGGGTTCGGGTACGGGTTTGGGTATGGCGTACGATATGGGTTAGGGTTAGGGTTAGGGTTAGTTTGAGGGTTAGGGCTCGGTGTAGGGTACGGGTTAGGATTAGGGTACGTGTTAGGGTTAGGGTAGGGGTTAGGGTTAGGGTACGCGTTAGGGTTAGGGTAGTTATTAAACCTATCCCACTCTCTAGATACCCCTTAGCACGTCAAGGAATATTATTTGGGTGTCCAGCCATGGAGAAGAGTTTAGACACTAGGAGAAGATAAGGAACACACCCATTATCAAGAAATCACATTAGGATTCTCTTTTTAACCTGTTCCTTAAAACACTAGTGCTTAGGAAATCTATTGGAGGCAGAAGCAATCAAGGGTAGCTTAGGGTTGGGGTTAGGGTTAGGGTTAGGGTTAGGGTACGGCTTAGGGTACGGGTTCGGGTACGGGTTCGTGTACGGCGTAGGGTATGGGTTAGGGTTAGGGTTAGGGTTAGTTTGAAGGTTAGGGCTCGGTTTAGGGTACGGGTTAGGATTAGGGTTCGTGTTAGGGTTAGGGTAGGGGTTAGGGTTAGGGTACGCGTTAGGTTTAGGGTAGTTATTAAACCTATCCCACTCCCTAGATACCCCTTAGCACGTCAAGGAATATTATTTGGGGGTCCAGCCATGGAGAAGAATTTAGACAGTAGGAGAAGATAAGGAACACACCCATTATCCTGAAATCACATTAGGATTCTCTTTTTAACCTGTTCCTTAATACACTAGTGTTTAGGAAATCTATTGGAGGCAGAAGCAGTCAAGGGTAGCTTAGGGTTAGGGTTAGGGTTAGGGTACGGCTTAGGGTACGGGTTCGGGTACGGGTTCGGGTACGGGTTCGGGTACGGCGTAGGGTATGGGTTAGGTTTAGGGTTAGGGTTAGTTTGAGGGTTAGGGCTCGGTTTAGGTTACGGGTTAGGATTAGGGTACGTGTTAGGGTTAGGGTAGGTGTTAGGGTTAGGGTACGCGTTAGGGTTAGGGTAGTTATTAAACCTATCCCACTCCCTAGATAGCCCTTAGCACGTCAAGGAATATTATTTGGGGGTCCAGCCATGGAGAAGAGTTTAGACACTAGGAGAAGATGAGGAACACACCCATTATCAAGAAATCACATTAGGATTCTCTTTTTAACCTGTTCCTTAAAACACTAGTGCTTAGGAAATCTATTGGAGGCAGAAGCAGTCAAGGGTAGCTTAGGGTTAGGGTTAGGGTTAGGGTTAGGGTTAGCTTTAGGGTACGGCTTAGGGTACGGGTTCGGGTACGGGTTCGGGTACGGCGTAGGGTATGGGTTAGGGTTAGGGTTAGGGTTAATTTGAGGGTTAGGGCTCGGTTTAGGGTACGGGTTAGGATTAGGGTACGTGTTAGGGTTAGGGTACGCGTTAGGGTTAGGGTAGTTATTAAACCTATCCCACTCTCTAGATACCCCTTAGCACGTCAAGGAATATTATTTGGGTGTCCAGCCATGGAGAAGTGTTTAGACACTAGGAGAAGATAAGGAACACACCCATTATCAAGAAATCACATTAGGATTCTCTTTTTAACCTGTTCCTTAAAACACTAGTGCTTAGGAAATCTATTGGAGGCAGAAGCAGTCAAGGGTAGCTTAGGGTTAGGGTTAGGTTTAGGGTTAGGGTTAGGGTTAGGGTACGGCTTAGGGTACGGTTTCGGGTACGGGTTCGTGTACGGCGTAGGGTATGGGTTAGGGTTAGGGTTAGTTTGAAGGTTAGGGCTCGGTTTAGGGTACGGGTTAGGATTAGGGTACGTGTTAGGGTTAGGGTAGGGGTTAGGGTTAGGGTACGCGTTAGGGTTAGGGTAGTTATTAAACCTATCCCACTCTCTAGATACCCTTTAGCACGTCAAGGAATATTATTTGGGGGTCCAGCCATGGAGAAGAGTTTAGACACTAGGAGAAGATAAGGAACACACCCATTATCAATAAATCACATTAGGATTCTCTTTTTAACCTGTTCCTTAAAACACTAGTGCTTAGGAAATCTATTGGAGGCAGAAGCAGTCAAGGGTAGCTTAGGGTTAGGGTTTGGGTTAGGGTACGGCTTAGGGTACGGGTTCGGGTACGGGTTCGGGTACGGGTTCGGTTATGGCGTACGATATGGGTTAGGGTTAGGGTTAGGGTTAGTTTGAGGGTTAGGGCTCGGTGTAGGGTACGGGTTAGGATTAGGGTACGTGTTAGGGTTAGGGTAGGGTTTAGGGTTAGGGTACGCGTTAGGGTTAGGGTAGTTATTAAACCTATCCCACTCTCTAGATACCCCTTAGCACGTCAAGGAATATTATTTGGGGGTCCAGCCATGGAGAAGAGTTTAGACACTAGGAGAAGATAAGGAACACACCCATTATCAAGAAATCACATTAGGATTCTCTTTTTAACCTGTTCCTTAAAACACTAGTGCTTAGGAAATCTATTGGAGGCAGAAGCAGTCAAGGGTAGCTTAGGGTTAGGGTTAGGGTTAGGGTACGGCTTAGGGTACGGGTTCGGGTACGGGTTCGTGTACGGCGTAGGGTATGGGTTAGGGTTAGGGTTAGGGTTAGTTTGAAGGTTAGGGCTCGGTTTAGGGTACGGGTTAGGATTAGGGTTCGTGTTAGGGTTAGGGTAGGGGTTAGGGTTAGGGTACGCGATAGGGTTAGGGTAGTTATTAAACCTATCCCACTCCCTAGATACCCATTAGCACGTCAAGGAATATTATTTGGGGGACCAGCCATGGAGAAGAGTTTAGACAGTAGGAGAAGATAAGGAACACACGCATTATCCTGAAATCACATTAGGATTCTCTTTTTAACCTGTTCCTTAATACACTAGTGCTTAGGAAATCTATTGGAGGCAGAAGCAGTGAAGGGTAGCTTAGGGTTAGGGTTAGGTTTAGGTTTAGGGTTAGGGTTAGGGTTAGGGTTAGGGTACGGCTTAGTGTACGGGTTCGGGTACGGGTTCGGGTATGGCGTAGGGTCTGGGTTAGGGTTAGGGTTAGGGTTAGTTTGAGGGTTAGGGCTCGGTTTAGGTTACTTGTTAGGATTAGGGTACGTCTTAGGGTTAGGGTAGGGGTTAGGGTTAGTGTACGCGTTAGGGTTAGGGTAGTTATTAAACCTATCCCACTCTCTAGATAACCCTTAGCACGTCAAGGAATATTATTTGGGGGTCCAGCCATGGAGAAGAGTTTAGACACTAGGAGAAGATGAGGAACACACCCATTATCAAGAAATCACATTAGGATTCTCTTTTTAACCTGTTCCTTAAAACACTAGTGCTTAGGAAATCTATTGGAGGCAGAAGCAGTCAAGGGTAGCTTAGGGTTAGGGTTAGGGTTAGGGTTAGGGTTAGCTTTAGGGTACGGCTTAGGGTACGGGTTCGGGTACGGGTTCGGGTACGGCGTAGGGTATGGGTTAGGGTTAGGGTTAGGGTTAGTTTGAGGGTTAGGGCTCGGTTTAGGGTACGGGTTAGGATTAGGGTACGTGTTAGGGTTAGGGTACGCGTTAGGGTTAGGGTAGTTATTAAACCTATCCCACTCTCTAGATACCCCTTAGCACGTCAAGGAATATTATTTGGGTGTCCAGCCATGGAGAAGAGTTTAGACACTAGGAGAAGATAAGGAACACACCCATTATCAAGAAATCACATTAGGATTCTCTTTTTAACCTGTTCCTTAAAACACTAGTGCTTAGGAAATCTATTGGAGGCAGAAGCAGTCAAGGGTAGCTTAGGGTTAGAGTTAGGTTTAGGGTTAGGGTTAGGGTTAGGGTACGGCTTAGGGTACGGTTTCGGGTACGGGTTCGTGTACGGCGTAGGGTATGGGTTAGGGTTAGGGTTAGTTTGAAGGTTAGGGCTCGGTTTAGGGTACGGGTTAGGATTAGGGTACGTGTTAGGGTTAGGGTAGGGGTTAGGGTTAGGGTACGCGTTAGGGTTAGGGTAGTTATTAAACCTATCCCACTCTCTAGATACCCCTTAGCACGTCAAGGAATATTATTTGGGGGTCCAGCCATGGAGAAGAGTTTAGACACTAGGAGAAGATAAGGAACACACCCATTATCAAGAAATCACATTAGGATTCTCTTTTTAACCTGTTCCTTAAAACACTAGTGCTTAGGAAATCTATTGGAGGCAGAAGCAGTCAAGGGTAGCTTAGGGTTAGGGTTAGGGTTAGGGTACGGCTTAGGGTACGGGTTCGGGTACGGGTTCGGTTACGGGTTCGGGTACGGCGTAGGGTATGGGTTAGGTTTAGGGTTAGGGTTAGTTTGAGGGTTAGGGCTCGGTTTAGGTTACGGGTTAGGATTAGGGTACGAGTTAGGGTTAGGGTAGGTGTTAGGGTTAGGGTACGCGTTAGGGTTAGGGTAGTTATTAAACCTATCCCACTCTCTAGATACCCCTTAGCACGTCAAGGAATATTATTTGGGGGTCCAGCCATGGAGAAGAGTTTAGACACTAGGAGAAGATAAGGAACACACCCATTATCAATAAATCACATTAGGATTCTCTTTTTAACCTGTTCCTTAAAACACTAGTGCTTAGGAAATCTATTGGAGGCAGAAGCAGTCAAGGGTAGCTTAGGGTTAGGGTTTGGGTTAGGGTACGGCTTAGGGTACGGGTTCGGGTACGGGTTCGGGTACGGGTTTGGGTATGGCGTACGATATGGGTTAGGGTTAGGGTTAGGGTTAGTTTGAGGGTTAGGGCTCGGTGTAGGGTACGGGTTAGGATTAGGGTACGTGTTAGGGTTAGGGTAGGGGTTAGGGTTAGGGTACGCGTTAGGGTTAGGGTAGTTATTAAACCTATCCCACTCTCTAGATACCCCTTAGCACGTCAAGGAATATTATTTGGGTGTCCAGCCATGGAGAAGAGTTTAGACACTAGGAGAAGATAAGGAACACACCCATTATCAAGAAATCACATTAGGATTCTCTTTTTAACCTGTTCCTTAAAACACTAGTGCTTAGGAAATCTATTGGAGGCAGAAGCAATCAAGGGTAGCTTAGGGTTGGGGTTAGGGTTAGGGTTAGGGTTAGGGTACGGCTTAGGGTACGGGTTCGGGTACGGGTTCGTGTACGGCGTAGGGTATGGGTTAGGGTTAGGGTTAGGGTTAGTTTGAAGGTTAGGGCTCGGTTTAGGGTACGGGTTAGGATTAGGGTTCGTGTTAGGGTTAGGGTAGGGGTTAGGGTTAGGGTACGCGTTAGGTTTAGGGTAGTTATTAAACCTATCCCACTCCCTAGATACCCCTTAGCACGTCAAGGAATATTATTTGGGGGTCCAGCCATGGAGAAGAATTTAGACAGTAGGAGAAGATAAGGAACACACCCATTATCCTGAAATCACATTAGGATTCTCTTTTTAACCTGTTCCTTAATACACTAGTGTTTAGGAAATCTATTGGAGGCAGAAGCAGTCAAGGGTAGCTTAGGGTTAGGGTTAGGGTTAGGGTACGGCTTAGGGTACGGGTTCGGGTACGGGTTCGGGTACGGGTTCGGGTACGGCGTAGGGTATGGGTTAGGTTTAGGGTTAGGGTTAGTTTGAGGGTTAGGGCTCGGTTTAGGTTACGGGTTAGGATTAGGGTACGTGTTAGGGTTAGGGTAGGTGTTAGGGTTAGGGTACGCGTTAGGGTTAGGGTAGTTATTAAACCTATCCCACTCCCTAGATAGCCCTTAGCACGTCAAGGAATATTATTTGGGGGTCCAGCCATGGAGAAGAGTTTAGACACTAGGAGAAGATGAGGAACACACCCATTATCAAGAAATCACATTAGGATTCTCTTTTTAACCTGTTCCTTAAAACACTAGTGCTTAGGAAATCTATTGGAGGCAGAAGCAGTCAAGGGTAGCTTAGGGTTAGGGTTAGGGTTAGGGTTAGGGTTAGCTTTAGGGTACGGCTTAGGGTACGGGTTCGGGTACGGGTTCGGGTACGGCGTAGGGTATGGGTTAGGGTTAGGGTTAGGGTTAATTTGAGGGTTAGGGCTCGGTTTAGGGTACGGGTTAGGATTAGGGTACGTGTTAGGGTTAGGGTACGCGTTAGGGTTAGGGTAGTTATTAAACCTATCCCACTCTCTAGATACCCCTTAGCACGTCAAGGAATATTATTTGGGTGTCCAGCCATGGAGAAGTGTTTAGACACTAGGAGAAGATAAGGAACACACCCATTATCAAGAAATCACATTAGGATTCTCTTTTTAACCTGTTCCTTAAAACACTAGTGCTTAGGAAATCTATTGGAGGCAGAAGCAGTCAAGGGTAGCTTAGGGTTAGGGTTAGGTTTAGGGTTAGGGTTAGGGTTAGGGTACGGCTTAGGGTACGGTTTCGGGTACGGGTTCGTGTACGGCGTAGGGTATGGGTTAGGGTTAGGGTTAGTTTGAAGGTTAGGGCTCGGTTTAGGGTACGGGTTAGGATTAGGGTACGTGTTAGGGTTAGGGTAGGGGTTAGGGTTAGGGTACGCGTTAGGGTTAGGGTAGTTATTAAACCTATCCCACTCTCTAGATACCCTTTAGCACGTCAAGGAATATTATTTGGGGGTCCAGCCATGGAGAAGAGTTTAGACACTAGAAGAAGATAAGGAACACACCCATTATCAATAAATCACATTAGGATTCTCTTTTTAACCTGTTCCTTAAAACACTAGTGCTTAGGAAATCTATTGGAGGCAGAAGCAGTCAAGGGTAGCTTAGGGTTAGGGTTTGGGTTAGGGTACGGCTTAGGGTACGGGTTCGGGTACGGGTTCGGGTACGGGTTCGGTTATGGCGTACGATATGGGTTAGGGTTAGGGTTAGGGTTAGTTTGAGGGTTAGGGCTCGGTGTAGGGTACGGGTTAGGATTAGGGTACGTGTTAGGGTTAGGGTAGGGTTTAGGGTTAGGGTACGCGTTAGGGTTAGGGTAGTTATTAAACCTATCCCACTCTCTAGATACCCCTTAGCACGTCAAGGAATATTATTTGGGGGTCCAGCCATGGAGAAGAGTTTAGACACTAGGAGAAGATAAGGAACACACCCATTATCAAGAAATCACATTAGGATTCTCTTTTTAACCTGTTCCTTAAAACACTAGTGCTTAGGAAATCTATTGGAGGCAGAAGCAGTCAAGGGTAGCTTAGGGTTAGGGTTAGGGTTAGGGTACGGCTTAGGGTACGGGTTCGGGTACGGGTTCGTGTACGGCGTAGGGTATGGGTTAGGGTTAGGGTTAGGGTTAGTTTGAAGGTTAGGGCTCGGTTTAGGGTACGGGTTAGGATTAGGGTTCGTGTTAGGGTTAGGGTAGGGGTTAGGGTTAGGGTACGCGATAGGGTTAGGGTAGTTATTAAACCTATCCCACTCCCTAGATACCCATTAGCACGTCAAGGAATATTATTTGGGGGACCAGCCATGGAGAAGAGTTTAGACAGTAGGAGAAGATAAGGAACACACGCATTATCCTGAAATCACATTAGGATTCTCTTTTTAACCTGTTCCTTAATACACTAGTGCTTAGGAAATCTATTGGAGGCAGAAGCAGTGAAGGGTAGCTTAGGGTTAGGGTTAGGTTTAGGTTTAGGGTTAGGGTTAGGGTTAGGGTTAGGGTACGGCTTAGTGTACGGGTTCGGGTACGGGTTCGGGTATGGCGTAGGGTCTGGGTTAGGGTTAGGGTTAGGGTTAGTTTGAGGGTTAGGGCTCGGTTTAGGTTACTTGTTAGGATTAGGGTACGTCTTAGGGTTAGGGTAGGGGTTAGGGTTAGTGTACGCGTTAGGGTTAGGGTAGTTATTAAACCTATCCCACTCTCTAGATAACCCTTAGCACGTCAAGGAATATTATTTGGGGGTCCAGCCATGGAGAAGAGTTTAGACACTAGGAGAAGATGAGGAACACACCCATTATCAAGAAATCACATTAGGATTCTCTTTTTAACCTGTTCCTTAAAACACTAGTGCTTAGGAAATCTATTGGAGGCAGAAGCAGTCAAGGGTAGCTTAGGGTTAGTGTTAGGGTTAGGGTTAGGGTTAGCTTTAGGGTACGGCTTAGGGTACGGGTTCGGGTACGGGTTCGGGTACGGCGTAGGGTATGGGTTAGGGTTAGGGTTAGGGTTAGTTTGAGGGTTAGGGCTCGGTTTAGGGTACGGGTTAGGATTAGGGTACGTGTTAGGGTTAGGGTACGCGTTAGGGTTAGGGTAGTTATTAAACCTATCCCACTCTCTAGATACCCCTTAGCACGTCAAGGAATATTATTTGGGTGTCCAGCCATGGAGAAGAGTTTAGACACTAGGAGAAGATAAGGAACACACCCATTATCAAGAAATCACATTAGGATTCTCTTTTTAACCTGTTCCTTAAAACACTAGTGCTTAGGAAATCTATTGGAGGCAGAAGCAGTCAAGGGTAGCTTAGGGTTAGGGTTAGGTTTAGGGTTAGGGTTAGGGTTAGGGTACGGCTTAGGGTACGGTTTCGGGTACGGGTTCGTGTACGGCGTAGGGTATGGGTTAGGGTTAGGGTTAGTTTGAAGGTTAGGGCTCGGTTTAGGGTACGGGTTAGGATTAGGGTACGTGTTAGGGTTAGGGTAGGGGTTAGGGTTAGGGTACGCGTTAGGGTTAGGGTAGTTATTAAACCTATCCCACTCTCTAGATACCCCTTAGCACGTCAAGGAATATTATTTGGGGGTCCAGCCATGGAGAAGAGTTTAGACACTAGGAGAAGATAAGGAACACACCCATTATCAAGAAATCACATTAGGATTCTCTTTTTAACCTGTTCCTTAAAACACTAGTGCTTAGGAAATCTATTGGAGGCAGAAGCAGTCAAGGGTAGCTTAGGGTTAGGGTTAGGGTTAGGGTACGGCTTAGGGTACGGGTTCGGGTACGGGTTCGGTTACGGGTTCGGGTACGGCGTAGGGTATGGGTTAGGTTTAGGGTTAGGGTTAGTTTGAGGGTTAGGGCTCGGTTTAGGTTACGGGTTAGGATTAGGGTACGAGTTAGGGTTAGGGTAGGTGTTAGGGTTAGGGTACGCGTTAGGGTTAGGGTAGTTATTAAACCTATCCCACTCTCTAGATACCCCTTAGCACGTCAAGGAATATTATTTGGGGGTCCAGCCATGGAGAAGAGTTTAGACACTAGGAGAAGATAAGGAACACACCCATTATCAATAAATCACATTAGGATTCTCTTTTTAACCTGTTCCTTAAAACACTAGTGCTTAGGAAATCTATTGGAGGCAGAAGCAGTCAAGGGTAGCTTAGGGTTAGGGTTTGGGTTAGGGTACGGCTTAGGGTACGGGTTCGGGTACGGGTTCGGGTACGGGTTTGGGTATGGCGTACGATATGGGTTAGGGTTAGGGTTAGGGTTAGTTTGAGGGTTAGGGCTCGGTGTAGGGTACGGGTTAGGATTAGGGTACGTGTTAGGGTTAGGGTAGGGGTTAGGGTTAGGGTACGCGTTAGGGTTAGGGTAGTTATTAAACCTATCCCACTCCCTAGATACCCCTTAGCACGTCAAGGAATATTATTTGGGGGTCCAGCCATGGAGAAGAATTTAGACAGTAGGAGAAGATAAGGAACACACCCATTATCCTGAAATCACATTAGGATTCTCTTTTTAACCTGTTCCTTAATACACTAGTGCTTAGGAAATCTATTGGAGGCAGAAGCAGTCAAGGGTAGCTTAGGGTTAGGGTTAGGGTTAGGGTACGGCTTAGGGTAAGGGTTCGGGTACGGGTTCGGGTACGGGTTCGGGTACGGCGTAGGGTATGGGTTAGGTTTAGGGTTAGGGTTAGTTTGAGGGTTAGGGCTCGGTTTAGGTTACGGGTTAGGATTAGGGTACGTGTTAGGGTTAGGGTAGGTGTTAGGGTTAGGGTACGCGTTAGGGTTAGGGTAGTTATTAAACCTATCCCACTCTCTAGATACCCCTTAGCACGTCAAGGAATATTATTTGGGGGTCCAGCCATGGAGAAGAGTTTAGACACTAGGAGAAGATAAGGAACACACCCATTATCAATAAATCACATTAGGATTCTCTTTTTAACCTGTTCCTTAAAACACTAGTGCTTAGGAAATCTATTGGAGGCAGAAGCAGTCAAGGGTAGCTTAGGGTTAGGGTTTGGGTTAGGGTACGGCTTAGGGTACGGGTTCGGGTACGGGTTCGGGTACGGGTTTGGGTATGGCGTACGATATGGGTTAGGGTTAGGGTTAGGGTTAGTTTGAGGGTTAGGGCTCGGTGTAGGGTACGGGTTAGGATTAGGGTACGTGTTAGGGTTAGGGTAGGGGTTAGGGTTAGGGTTCGCGTTAGGGTTAGGGTAGTTATTAAACCTATCCCACTCTCTAGATACCCCTTAGCACGTCAAGGAATATTATTTGGGTGTCCAGCCATGGAGAAGAGTTTAGACACTAGGAGAAGATAAGGAACACACCCATTATCAAGAAATCACATTAGGATTCTCTTTTTAACCTGTTCCTTAAAACACTAGTGCTTAGGAAATCTATTGGAGGCAGAAGCAGTCAAGGGTAGCTTAGGGTTGGGGTTAGGGTTAGGGTTAGGGTTAGGGTACGGCTTAGGGTACGGGTTCGGGTACAGGTTCGTGTACGGCGTAGGGTATGGGTTAGGGTTAGGGTTAGGGTTAATTTGAAGGTTAGGGCTCGGTTTAGGGTACGGGTTAGGATTAGGGTTCGTGTTAGGGTTAGGGTAGGGGTTAGGGTTAGGGTACGCGTTAGGTTTAGGGTAGTTATTAAACCTATCCCACTCCCTAGATACCCCTTAGCACGTCAAGGAATATTATTTGGGGCTCCAGCCATGGAGAAGAATTTAGACAGTAGGAGAAGATAAGGAACACACCCATTATCCTGAAATCACATTAGGATTCTCTTTTTAACCTGTTCCTTAATACACTAGTGCTTAGGAAATCTATTGGAGGCAGAAGCAGTCAAGGGTAGCTTAGGGTTAGGGTTAGGGTTAGGGTACGGCTTAGGGTACGGGTTCGGGTACGGGTTCGGGTACGGGTTCGGGTACGGCGTAGGGTATGGGTTAGGTTTAGGGTTAGGGTTAGTTTGAGGGTTAGGGCTCGGTTTAGGTTACGGGTTAGGATTAGGGTACGTGTTAGGGTTAGGGTAGGGGTTAGGGTTAGGGTACGCGTTAGGGTTAGGGTAGTTATTAAACCTATCCCACTCTCTAGATACCCCTTAGCACGTCAAGGAATATTATTAGGGGGTCCAGCCATGGAGAAGAGTTTAGACACTAGGAGAAGATAAGGAACACACCCATTATCCTGAAATCACATTAGGATTCTCTTTTTAACCTGTTCCTTAAAACACTAGTGCTTAGGAAATCTATTGGAGGCAGAAGCAGTCAAGGGTAGCTTAGGGTTAGGGTTAGGGTATGGCTTAGGGTACGGGTTCGGGTACGGGTTCGGGTACGGCGTAGCGTATGGGTTAGGGTTAGGGTTAGGGTTAGTTTGAGGGTTAGGGCTCGGTTTAGGGTACGGGTTAGGATTAGGGTACGTGTTAGGGTTAGGGTAGGGGTTAGGTTTAGGGTACGCGTTAGGGTTAGGGTAGTTATTAAACCTATCCCACTCTCTAGATACCACTTAGCACGTCAAGGAATATTATTTGGGGGTCCAGCCATGGAGAAGAGTTTAGACACTAGGAGAAGATAAGGAACACACCCATTATCAAGAAATCACATTAGGATTCTCTTTTTAACCTGTTCCTTAAAACACTAGTGCTAAGGAAATCTATTGGAGGCAGAAGCAGTCAAGGGTAGCTTAGGGTCAGGGTTAGGGTTAGGGTACGGCTTAGGGTACGGGTTCGGGTACGGGTTCGGGTATGGCGTAGGGTATGGGTTAGGGTTAGGGTTAGGGTTAGTTTGAGGGTTAGGGCTCGGTTTAGGTTACGGGTTAGGATTAGGGTACGTCTTAGGGTTAGGGTAGGGGTTAGGGTTAGGGTACGCGTTAGGGTTAGGGTAGTTATTAAACCTATCCCACTCCCTAGATAGCCCTTAGCACGTCAAGGAATATTATTTGGGGGTCCAGCCATGGAGAAGAGTTTAGACACTAGGATAAGATGAGGAACACACCCATTATCAAGAAATCACAATAGGATTCTCTTTTTAACCTGTTCCTTAAAACACTAGTGCTTAGGAAATCTATTGGAGGCAGAAGCAGTCAAGGGTAGCTTAGGGTTAGGGTTAGGGTTAGGGTTAGGGTTAGCGTTAGGGTACGGCTTAGGGTACGGGTTCGGGTACGGGTTCGGGTACGGCGTAGGGTATGGGTTAGGGTTAGGGTTAGTTTGAAGGTTAGGGCTCGGTTTAGGGTACGGGTTAGGATTAGGGTACGTGTTAGGGTTAGGGTAGGGGTTAGGGTTAGGGTACGCATTAGGGTTAGGGTAGTTATTAAACCTATCCCACTCTCTAGATACCCTTTAGCACGTCAAGGAATATTATTTGGGGGTCCAGCCATGGAGAAGAGTTTAGACACTAGGAGAAGATAAGGAACACACCCATTATCAATAAATCACATTAGGATTCTCTTTTTAACCTGTTCCTTAAAACACTAGTGCTTAGGAAATCTATTGGAGGCAGAAGCAGTCAAGGGTAGCTTAGGGTTAGGGTTTGGGTTAGGGTACGGCTTAGGGTACGGGTTCGGGTACGGGTTCGGGTACGGGTTCGGGTATGGCGTACGATATGGGTTAGGGTTAGGGTTAGGGTTAGTTTGAGGGTTAGGGCTCGGTGTAGGGTACGGGTTAGGATTAGGGTACGTGTTAGGGTTAGGGTAGGGTTTAGGGTTAGGGTACGCGTTAGGGTTAGGGTAGTTATTAAACCTATCCCACTCTCTAGATACCCCTTAGCACGTCAAGGAATATTATTTGGGGGTCCAGCCATGGAGAAGAGTTTAGACACTAGGAGAAGATAAGGAACACACCCATTATCAAGAAATCACATTAGGATTCTCTTTTTAACCTGTTCCGTAAAACACTAGTGCTTAGGAAATCTATTGGAGGCAGAAGCAGTCAAGGGTAGCTTAGGGTTAGGGTTAGGGTTAGGGTACGGCTTAGGGTACGGGTTCGGGTACGGGTTCGTGTACGGCGTAGGGTATGGGTTAGGGTTAGGGTTAGGGTTAGTTTGAAGGTTAGGGCTCGGTTTAGGGTACGGGTTAGGATTAGGGTTCGTGTTAGGGTTAGGGTAGAGGTTAGGGTTAGGGTACGTGTTAGGGTTTGGGTAGTTATTAAACCTATCCCACTCCCTAGATACCCCTTAGCACGTCAAGGAATATTATTTGGGGGACCAGCCATGGAGAAGAGTTTAGACAGTAGGAGAAGATAAGGAACACACCCATTATCCTGAAATCACATTAGGATTCTCTTTTTAACCTGTTCCTTAATACACTAGTGCTTAGGAAATCTATTGGAGGCAGAAGCAGTGAAGGGTAGCTTAGGGTTAGGGTTAGGTTTAGGTTTAGGGTTAGGGTTAGGGTTAGGGTTAGGGTACGGCTTAGTGTACGGGTTCGGGTACGGGTTCTGGTATGGCGTAGGGTATGGGTTAGGGTTAGGGTTAGGGTTAGTTTGAGGGTTAGGGCTCGGTTTAGGTTACGGGTTAGGATTAGGGTACGTCTTAGGGTTAGGGTAGGGGTTAGGGTTAGGGTACGCGTTAGGGTTAGGGTAGTTATTAAACCTATCCCACTCTCTAGATAACCCTTAGCACGTCAAGGAATATTATTTGGGGGTCCAGCCATGGAGAAGAGTTTAGACACTAGGAGAAGATGAGGAACACACCCATTATCAAGAAATCACATTAGGATTCTCTTTTTAACCTGTTCCTTAAAACACTAGTGCTTAGGAAATCTATTGGAGGCAGAAGCAGTCAAGGGTAGCTTAGGGTTAGGGTTAGGGTTAGGGTTAGGGTTAGCTTTAGGGTACGGCTTAGGGTACGGGTTCGGGTACGGGTTCGGATACGGCGTAGGGTATGGGTTAGGGTTAGGTTTAGGGTTAGTTTGAGGGTTAAGGCTCGGTTTAGGGTACGGGTTAGGATTAGGGTACGTGTTAGGGTTAGGGTACGCGTTAGGGTTAGGGTAGTTATTAAACCTATCCCACTCTCTATATACCCCTTAGCACGTCAAGGAATATTATTTGGGTGTCCAGCCATGGAGAAGAGTTTAGACACTAGGAGAAGATAAGGAACACACCCATTATCAAGAAATCACATTAGGATTCTCTTTTTAATCTGTTCCTTAAAACACTAGTGCTTAGGAAATCTATTGGAGGCAGAAGCAGTCAAGGGTAGCTTAGGGTTAGGGTTAGGGTTAGGGTACGGCTTAGGGTTAGGGTTAGGGTTAGGGTTAGGGTTAGGGTTAGGGTTAGGGTTAGGGTTAGGGTTAGGGTTAGGGTTAGGGTTAGTTTGAGGGTTAGGGCTCGGTTTAGGTTACGGGTTAGGATTAGGGTACGTGTTAGGGTTAGGGTAGGGGTTAGGGTTAGGGTACGCGTTAGGGTTAGGGTAGTTATTAAA
Organism: Eschrichtius robustus; assembly: GCF_028021215.1. NCBI lineage: Eukaryota > Metazoa > Chordata > Mammalia > Artiodactyla > Eschrichtiidae > Eschrichtius > Eschrichtius robustus. Next base: position 43,994 of record NW_027175226.1, read on the forward strand.
CCTATCCCACTCTCTAGATACCCCTTAGCACGTCAAGGAATATTATTTGGGGGTCCAGCCATGGAGAAGAGTTTAGACACTAGGAGAAGATAAGGAACACACCCATTATTAAAAATCACATTAGGATTCTCTTTTTAACCTGTTCCTTAAAACACTAGTGCTTAGGAAATCTATTGGAGGCAGAAGCAGTCAAGGGTAGCTTAGGGTTAGGGTTTGGGTTAGGGTACGGCTTAGGGTACGGGTTCGGGTACGGGTTCGGGTACGGGTTTGGGTATGGCATACGATATGGGTTAGGGTTAGGGTTAGGGTTAGTTTGAGGGTTAGGGCTCGGTGTAGGGTACGGGTTAGGATTAGGGTACGTGTTAGGGTTAGGGTAGGGGTTAGGGTTAGGGTACGCGTTAGGGTTAGGGTAGTTATTAAACCTATCCCACTCTCTAGATACCCCTTAGCACGTCAAGGAATATTATTTGGGTGTCCAGCCATGGAGAAGAGTTTAGACACTAGGAGAAGATAAGGAACACACCCATTATCAAGAAATCACATTAGGATTCTCTTTTTAACCTGTTCCTTAAAACACTAGTGCTTAGGAAATCTATTGGAGGCAGAAGCAGTCAAGGGTAGCTTAGGGTTAGGGTTAGGGTTAGGGTTAGGGTTAGGGTTATGGTACGGCTTAGGGTACGGTTTCGGGTACGGGTTCGTGTATGGCGAAGGGTATGGGTTAGGGTTAGGGTTAGTTTGAAGGTTAGGGCTCGGTTTAGGGTACGGGTTAGGATTAGGGTACGTGTTAGGGTTAGGGTAGGGGTTAGGGTTAGGGTACGCGTTAGGGTTAGGGTAGTTATTAAACCTATCCCACTCTCTAGATACCCCTTAGCACGTCAAGGAATATTATTTGGGGGTCCAGCCATGGAGAAGAGTTTAGACACTAGGAGAAGATAAGGAACACACCCATTATCAAGAAATCACATTAGGATTCTCTTTTTAACCTGTTCCTTAAAACACTAGTGCTTAGGAAATCTATTGGAGGCAGAAGCAGTCAAGGGTAGCTTAGGGTTAGGGTTAGGGTTAGGGTACGGCTTAGGGTACGGGTTCGGGTACGGGTTCGGGTACGGCGTAGGGTATGGGTTAGGTTTAGGGTTAGGGTTAGTTTGAGGGTTAGGGCTCGGTTTAGGTTACGGGTTAGGATTAGGGTACGTGTTAGGGTTAGGGTAGGGGTTAGGGTTAGGGTACGCGTTAGGGTTAGGGTAGTTATTAAACCTATCCCACTCTCTAGATACCCCTTAGCACGTCAAGGAATATTATTTGGGGGTCCAGCCATGGAGAAGAGTTTAGACACTAGGAGAAGATAAGGAACACACCCATTATTAAAAATCACATTAGGATTCTCTTTTTAACCTGTTCCTTAAAACACTAGTGCTTAGGAAATCTATTGGAGGCAGAAGCAGTCAAGGGTAGCTTAGGGTTAGGGTTTGGGTTAGGGTACGGCTTAGGGTACGGGTTCGGGTACGGGTTCGGGTACGGGTTTGGGTATGGCATACGATATGGGTTAGGGTTAGGGTTAGGGTTAGTTTGAGGGTTAGGGCTCGGTGTAGGGTACGGGTTAGGATTAGGGTACGTGTTAGGGTTAGGGTAGGGGTTAGGGTTAGGGTACGCGTTAGGGTTAGGGTAGTTATTAAACCTATCCCACTCTCTAGATACCCCTTAGCACGTCAAGGAATATTATTTGGGTGTCCAGCCATGGAGAAGAGTTTAGACACTAGGAGAAGATAAGGAACACACCCATTATCAAGAAATCACATTAGGATTCTCTTTTTAACCTGTTCCTTAAAAAACTAGTGCTTAGGAAATCTATTGGAGGCAGAAACAGTCAAGGGTAGCTTAGGGTTAGGGTTAGGGTTAGGGTTAGCTTTAGGGTTCGGCTTAGGGTACGGGTTCGGGTACGGGTTCGGGTACGGCGTAGGGTATGGGTTAGGGTTAGGTTTAGGGTTAGTTTGAGGGTTAGGGCTCGGTTTAGTGTACGGGTTAGGATTAGGGTACGTGTTAGGGTTAGGGTACGCGTTAGGGTTAGGGTAGTTATTAAACCTATCCCACTCTCTAGATACCCCTTAGCACGTCAAGGAATATTATTTGGGTGTCCAGCCATGGAGAAGAGTTTAGACACTAGGAGAAGATAAGGAACACACCCATTATCAAGAAATCACATTAGGATTCTCTTTTTAACCTGTTCCTTAAAACACTAGTGCTTAGGAAATCTATTGGAGGCAGAAGCAGTCAAGGGTAGCTTAGGGTTAGGGTTAGGTTTAGGGTTAGGGTTAGGGTTAGGGTACGGATTAGGGTACGGTTTCGGGTACGGGTTAGTGTACGGCGTAGGGTATGGGTTAGGGTTAGGGTTAGTTTGAAGTTTAGGGCTCGGTTTAGGGTACGGGTTAGGATTAGGGTACGGGTTAGGGTTAGGGTAGGGGTTAGGGTTAGGGTACGCGTTAGGGTTAGGGTAGTTATTAAACCTATCCCACTCTCTAGATACCCCTTAGCACGTCAAGGAATATTATTTGGGGGTCCAGCCATGGAGAAGAGTTTAGACACTAGGAGAAAATAAGGAACACACCCATTATCAAGAAATCACATTAGGATTCTCTTTTTAACCTGTTCCTTAAAACACTAGTGCTTAGGAAATCTATTGGAGGCAGAAGCAGTCAAGGGTAGCTTAGGGTTAGGGTTAGGGTTAGGGTACGGGTTCGGGTACGGGTTCGGGTACGGGTTCGGTTACGGGTTCGGTTACGGCGTAGGGTATGGGTTAGGTTTAGGGTTAGGGTTAGTTTGAGGGTTAGGGCTCGGTTTAGGTTACGGGTTAGGATTAGGGTACGTGTTAGGGTTAGGGTAGGGGTTAGGGTTAGGGTACGCGTTAGGGTTAGGGTAGTTATTAAACCTATCCCACTCTCTAGATACCCCTTAGCACGTCAAGGAATATTATTTGGGGGTCCAGCCATGGAGAAGAGTTTAGACACTAGGAGAAGATAAGGAACACACCCATTATCAATAAATCACATTAGGATTCTTTTTTTAACCTGTTCCTTAAAACACTAGTGCTTAGGAAATCTATTGGAGGCAGAAGCAGTCAAGGGTAGCTTAGGGTTAGGGTTTGGGTTCGGGTACGGCTTAGGGTACGGGTTCGGGTACGGGTTCGGGTACGGGTTTGGGTATGGCGTACGATATGGGTTAGGGTTAGGGTTAGGGTTAGTTTGAGGGTTAGGGCTCGGTGTAGGGTACGGGTTAGGATTAGGGTACGTGTTAGGGTTAGGGTAGGGGTTAGGGTTAGGGTACGCGTTAGGGTTAGGGTAGTTATTAAACCTATCCCACTCTCTAGATACCCCTTAGCACGTCAAGGAATATTATTTGGGGGTCCAGCCATGGAGAAGAGTTTAGACACTAGGAGAAGATAAGGAACACACCCATTATTAAAAATCACATTAGGATTCTCTTTTTAACCTGTTCCTTAAAACACTAGTGCTTAGGAAATCTATTGGAGGCAGAAGCAGTCAAGGGTAGCTTAGGGTTAGGGTTTGGGTTAGGGTACGGCTTAGGGTACGGGTTCGGGTAAGGGTTCGGGTACGGGTTTGGGTATGGCATACGATATGGGTTAGGGTTAGGGTTAGGGTTAGTTTGAGGGTTAGGGCTCGGTGTAGGGTACGGGTTAGGATTAGGGTACGTGTTAGGGTTAGGGTAGGGGTTAGGGTTAGGGTACGCGTTAGGGTTAGGGTAGTTATTAAACCTATCCCACTCTCTAGATACCCCTTAGCACGTCAAGGAATATTATTTGGGTGTCCAGCCATGGAGAAGAGTTTAGACACTAGGAGAAGATAAGGAACACACCCATTATCAAGAAATCACATTAGGATTCTCTTTTTAACCTGTTCCTTAAAAAACTAGTGCTTAGGAAATCTATTGGAGGCAGAAACAGTCAAGGGTAGCTTAGGGTTAGGGTTAGGGTTAGGGTTAGCTTTAGGGTTCGGCTTAGGGTACGGGTTCGGGTACGGGTTCGGGTACGGCGTAGGGTATGGGTTAGGGTTAGGTTTAGGGTTAGTTTGAGGGTTAGGGCTCGGTTTAGTGTACGGGTTAGGATTAGGGTACGTGTTAGGGTTAGGGTACGCGTTAGGGTTAGGGTAGTTATTAAACCTATCCCACTCTCTAGATACCCCTTAGCACGTCAAGGAATATTATTTGGGTGTCCAGCCATGGAGAAGAGTTTAGACACTAGGAGAAGATAAGGAACACACCCATTATCAAGAAATCACATTAGGATTCTCTTTTTAACCTGTTCCTTAAAACACTAGTGCTTAGGAAATCTATTGGAGGCAGAAGCAGTCAAGGGTAGCTTAGGGTTAGGGTTAGGTTTAGGGTTAGGGTTAGGGTTAGGGTACGGATTAGGGTACGGTTTCGGGTACGGGTTAGTGTACGGCGTAGGGTATGGGTTAGGGTTAGGGTTAGTTTGAAGTTTAGGGCTCGGTTTAGGGTACGGGTTAGGATTAGGGTACGGGTTAGGGTTAGGGTAGGGGTTAGGGTTAGGGTACGCGTTAGGGTTAGGGTAGTTATTAAACCTATCCCACTCTCTAGATACCCCTTAGCACGTCAAGGAATATTATTTGGGGGTCCAGCCATGGAGAAGAGTTTAGATACTAGGAGAAAATAAGGAACACACCCATTATCAAGAAATCACATTAGGATTCTCTTTTTAACCTGTTCCTTAAAACACTAGTGCTTAGGAAATCTATTGGAGGCAGAAGCAGTCAAGGGTAGCTTAGGGTTAGGGTTAGGGTTAGGGTACGGGTTCGGGTACGGGTTCGGGTACGGGTTCGGTTACGGGTTCGGTTACGGCGTAGGGTATGGGTTAGGTTTAGGGTTAGGGTTAGTTTGAGGGTTAGGGCTCGGTTTAGGTTACGGGTTAGGATTAGGGTACGTGTTAGGGTTAGGGTAGGGGTTAGGGTTAGGGTACGCGTTAGGGTTAGGGTAGTTATTAAACCTATCCCACTCTCTAGATACCCCTTAGCACGTCAAGGAATATTATTTGGGGGTCCAGCCATGGAGAAGAGTTTAGACACTAGGAGAAGATAAGGAACACACCCATTATCAATAAATCACATTAGGATTCTTTTTTTAACCTGTTCCTTAAAACACTAGTGCTTAGGAAATCTATTGGAGGCAGAAGCAGTCAAGGGTAGCTTAGGGTTAGGGTTTGGGTTCGGGTACGGCTTAGGGTACGGGTTCGGGTACGGGTTCGGGTACGGGTTTGGGTATGGCGTACGATATGGGTTAGGGTTAGGGTTAGGGTTAGTTTGAGGGTTAGGGCTCGGTGTAGGGTACGGGTTAGGATTAGGGTACGTGTTAGGGTTAGGGTAGGGGTTAGGGTTAGGGTACGCGTTAGGGTTAGGGTAGTTATTAAACCTATCCCACTCTCTAGATACCCCTTAGCACGTCAAGGAATATTATTTGGGGGTCCAGCCATGGAGAAGAGTTTAGACACTAGGAGAAGATAAGGAACACACCCATTATTAAAAATCACATTAGGATTCTCTTTTTAACCTGTTCCTTAAAACACTAGTGCTTAGGAAATCTATTGGAGGCAGAAGCAGTCAAGGGTAGCTTAGGGTTAGGGTTTGGGTTAGGGTACGGCTTAGGGTACGGGTTCGGGTACGGGTTCGGGTACGGGTTTGGGTATGGCATACGATATGGGTTAGGGTTAGGGTTAGGGTTAGTTTGAGGGTTAGGGCTCGGTGTAGGGTACGGGTTAGGATTAGGGTACGTGTTAGGGTTAGGGTAGGGGTTAGGGTTAGGGTACGCGTTAGGGTTAGGGTAGTTATTAAACCTATCCCACTCTCTAGATACCCCTTAGCACGTCAAGGAATATTATTTGGGTGTCCAGCCATGGAGAAGAGTTTAGACACTAGGAGAAGATAAGGAACACACCCATTATCAAGAAATCACATTAGGATTCTCTTTTTAACCTGTTCCTTAAAAAACTAGTGCTTAGGAAATCTATTGGAGGCAGAAGCAGTCAAGGGTAGCTTAGGGTTAGGGTTACGGTGAGGGTTAGGGTTAGCGTATGGCTTAGGGTACGGGTTCGGGTACGGGTTCGGGTACGGCGTAGGGTATGGGTTAGGGTTAGGGTTAGGGTTAGTTTGAGGGTTAGGGCTCCGTTTAGGGTACGGGTTAGGATTAGGGTACATGTTAGGGTTAGGGTAGGGGTTAGGGTTAGGGTACGCGTTAGGGTTAGGGTAGTTATTAAACCTATCCCACTCTCTAGATACCCCTTAGCACGTCAAGGAATATTATTTTGGGGTCCAGCCATGGAGAAGAGTTTAGACACTAGGAGAAGATAAGGAACACACCCATTATCAAGAAATCACATTAGGATTCTCTTTTTAACCTGTTCCTTAAAACACTAGTGCTTAGGAAATCTATTGGAGGCAGAAGCAGTCAAGGGTAGCTTAGGGTTAGGGTTAGGGTTAGGGTACGGCTTAGGGTACGGGTTCGGGTACGGGTTCGGGTACGGGTTCGGGTACGGCGTAGGGTATGGGTTAGGTTTAGGGTTAGGGTTAGTTTGAGGGTTAGGGCTCGGTTTAGGTTACGGGTTAAGATTAGGGTACGTGTTAGGGTTAGGGTAGGGGTTAGGGTTAGGGTACGCGTTAGGGTTAGGGTAGTTATTAAACCTATCCCACTCTCTAGATACCCCTTAGCACGTCAAGGAATATTATTTGGGGGTCCAGCCATGGAGAAGAGTTTAGACACTAGGAGAAGATAAGGAACACACCCATTATCAGGAAATCACATTAGGATTCTCTTTTTAACCTGTTCCTTAAATCACTAGTGCTTAGGAAATCTATTGGAGGCAGAAGCAGTCAAGGGTAGCTTAGGGTTAGGGTTAGGGTTAGGGCTAGGGTTAGGACACGGCTTAGGGTACGGGTTCGGGTACGGGTTCGTGTACGGCGTAGTGTATGGGTTTGGGTTAGGGTTAGGGTTAGTTTGAAGGTTAGGGCTCGGTTTAGGGTACGGGTTAGGATTAGGGTTCGTGTTAGGGTTAGGGTAGGGGATAGGGTTAGGGTACGCGTTAGGGTTAGCGTAGTTATTAAACCTATCCCACTCTCTAGATACCCCTTAGCACGTCAAGGAATATTATTTGGGGGTCCAGCCATGGAGAAGAGTTTAGACACTATGAGAAGATAAGGAACACACCCATTATCCTGAAATCACATTAGGATTCTCTTTTTAACCTGTTCCTTAATACACTAGTGCTTAGGAAATCTATTGGAGGCAGAAGCATTCAAGGGTAGCTTAGGGTTAGGGTTACGGTTAGGGTTAGGGTTAGGGTATGGCTTAGGGTACGGGTTCGGGTACGGGTTCGGTTACGGCGTAGGGTATGTGTTAGGGTTAGGGTTAGGGTTAGTTTGAGGGTTAGGGCTCGGTTTAGGGTACGGGTTAGGATTAGGGTACGTGTTAGGGTTAGGGTAGGGGTTAGGTTTAGGGTACGCGTTAGGGTTAGGGTAGTTATTAAACCTATCCCACTCTCTAGATACCCCTTAGCACGTCAAGGAATATTATTTGGGGGTCCAGCCATGGAGAAGAGTTTAGACACTAGGAGAAGATAAGGAACACACCCATTATCAAGAAATCACATTAGGATTCTCTTTTTAACCTGTTCCTTAAAACACTAGTGCTTAGGAAATCTATTGGAGGCAGAAGCAGTCAAGGGTAGCTTAGGGTTAGGGTTAGGGTTAGGGTACGGCTTAGGGTACGGGTTCGGGTACGGGTTCGTGTACGGCGTAGGGTATGGGTTAGGGTTAGGGTTAGGGTTAGTTTGAAGGTTAGGGCTCGGTTTAGGGTACGGGTTAGGATTAGGGTTCGTGTTAGGGTTAGGGTAGGGGTTAGGGTTAGGGTACGCGTTAGGGTTAGGGTAGTTATTAAACCTATCCCACTCCCTAGATACCCCTTAGCACGTCAAGGAATATTATTTGGGGGTCCAGCCATGGAGAAGAGTTTAGACAGTAGGAGAAGATAAGGAACACACCCATTATCCTGAATACACATTAGGATTCTCTTTTTAACCTGTTCCTTAATACACTAGTGCTTAGGAAATCTATTGGAGGCAGAAGCAGTCAAGGGTAGCTTAGGGTTAGGGTTAGGTTTAGGTTTAGGGTTAGGGTTACGGTTAGGGTTAGGGTACGGCTTAGTGTACGGGTTCGGGTACGGGTTCGGGTATGGCGTAGGGTATGGGTTAGGGTTAAGGTTAGGGTTAGTTTGAGGGTTAGGGCTCGGTTTAGGATACGGGTTAGGATTAGGGTACGTCTTAGGGTTAGGGTAGGGGTTAGGGTTAGGGTACGCGTTAGGGTTAGGGTAGTTATTAAACCTATCCCACTCCCTAGATAGCCCTTAGCACGTCAAGGAATATTATTTGGGGGTCCAGCCATGGAGAAGAGTTTAGACACTAGGAGAAGATGAGGAACACACCCATTATCAAGAAATCACATTAGGATTCTCTTTTTAACCTGTTCCTTAAAACACTAGTGCTTAGGAAATCTATTGGAGGCAGAAGCAGTCAAGGGTAGCTTAGGGTTAGGGATAGGGTTAGGGTTAGGGTTAGCTTTAGGGTACGGCTTAGGGTACGGGTTCGGGTACGGGTTCGGGTACGGCGTAGGGTATGGGTTAGGGTTAGGGTTAGGGTTAGTTTGAGGGTTAGGGCTCGGTTTAGGGTACGGGTTAGGATTAGGGTACGTGTTAGGGTTAGGGTACGCGTTAGGGTTAGGGTAGTTATTAAACCTATCCCACTCTCTAGATACCCCTTAGCACGTCAAGGAATATTATTTGGGTGTCCAGCCATGGAGAAGTGTTTAGACACTAGGAGAAGATAAGGAACACACCCATTATCAAGAAATCACATTAGGATTCTCTTTTTAACCTGTTCCTTAAAACACTAGTTCTTAGGAAATCTATTGGAGGCAGAAGCAGTCAAGGGTAGCTTAGGGTTAGGGTTAGGTTTAGGGTTAGGGTTAGGGTTAGGGTACGGCTTAGGGTACGGTTTCGGGTACGGGTTCGTGTACGGCGTAGGGTATGGGTTAGGGTTAGGGTTAGTTTGAAGGTTAGGGCTCGGTTTAGGGTACGGGTTAGGATTAGGGTACGTGTTAGGGTTAGTGTAGGGGTTAGGGTTAGGGTACGCGTTAGGGTTAGGGTAGTTATTAAACCTATCCCACTCTCTAGATACCCTTTAGCACGTCAAGGAATATTATTTGGGGGTCCAGCCATGGAGAAGAGTTTAGACACTAGGAGAAGATAAGGAACACACCCATTATCAAGAAATCACATTAGGATTCTCTTTTTAACCTGTTCCTTAAAACACTAGTGCTTAGGAAATCTATTGGAGGCAGAAGCAGTCAAGGGTAGCTTAGGGTTAGGGTTAGGGTTAGGGTACGGCTTAGGGTACGGGTTCGGGTACGGGTTCGGGTACGGGTTCGGGTACGGCGTAGGGTATGGGTTAGGTTTAGGGTTAGGGTTAGTTTGAGGGTTAGGGCTCGGTTTAGGTTACGGGTTAGGATTAGGGTACGTGTTAGGGTTAGGGTAGGGGTTAGGGTTAGGGTACGCGTTAGGGTTAGGGTAGTTATTAAACCTATCCCACTCTCTAGATACCCCTTAGCACGTCAAGGTATATTATTTGGGTGTCCAGCCATGGAGAAGAGTTTAGACACTAGGAGAAGATAAGGAACACACCCATTATCAATAAATCACATTAGGATTCTCTTTTTAACCTGTTCCTTAAAACACTAGTGCTTAGGAAATCTACTGGAGGCAGAAGCAGTCAAGGGTAGCTTAGGGTTAGGGTTTGGGTTAGGGTACGGCTTAGGGTACGGGTTCGGGTACGGGTTCGGGTACGGGTTTGGGTATGGCGTACGATATGGGTTAGGGTTAGTTTGAAGGTTAGGGCTCGGTTTAGGGTACGGGTTAGGATTAGGGTTCGTGTTAGGGTTAGGGTAGGGGTTAGGGTTAGGGTACGCGTTAGGGTTAGGGTAGTTATTAAACCTATCCCACTCCCTAGATACCCCTTAGCACGTCAAGGAATATTATTTGGGGGTCCAGCCATGGAGAAGAGTTTAGACAGTAGGAGAAGATAAGGAACACACCCATTATCCTGAAATCACATTAGGATTCTCTTTTTAACCTGTTCCTTAATACACTAGTGCTTAGGAAATCTATTGGAGGCAGAAGCAGTGAAGGGTAGCTTAGGGTTAGGGTTAGGTTTAGGTTTAGGGTTAGGGTTAGGGTTAGGGTTAGGGTACGGCTTAGTGTACGGGTTCGGGTACGGGTTCGGATATGGCGTAGGGTATGGGTTAGGGTTAGGGTTAGGGTTAGTTTGAGGGTTAGGGCTCGGTTTAGGTTACGGGTTAGGATTAGGGTACGTCTTAGGGTTAGGGTAGGGGTTAGGGTTAGGGTACGCGTTAGGGTTAGGGTAGTTATTAAACCTATCCCACTCTCTAGATAACCCTTAGCACGTCAAGGAATATTATTTGGGGGTCCAGCCATGGAGAAGAGTTTAGACACTAGGAGAAGATGAGGAACACACCCATTATCAAGAAATCACATTAGGATTCTCTTTTTAACCTGTTCCTTAAAACACTAGTGCTTAGGAAATCTATTGGAGGCAGAAGCAGTCAAGGGTAGCTTAGGGTTAGGGTTAGGGTTAGGGTTAGGGTTAGCTTTAGGGTACGGCTTAGGGTACGGGTTCGGGTACGGGTTCGGGTACGGCGTAGGGTATGGGTTAGGGTTAGGTTTAGGGATAGTTTGAGGGTTAGGGCTCGGTTTAGGGTACGGGTTAGGATTAGGGTACGTGTTAGGGTTAGGGTACGCGTTAGGGTTAGGGTAGTTATTAAACCTATCCCACTCTCTAGATACCCCTTAGCACGTCAAGGAATATTATTTGGGTGTCCAGCCATGGAGAAGAGTTTAGACACTAGGAGAAGATAAGGAACACACCCATTATCAAGAAATCACATTAGGATTCTCTTTTTAACCTGTTCCTTAAAACACTAGTGCTTAGGAAAACTATTGGAGGCAGAAGCAGTCAAGGGTAGCTTAGGGTTAGGGTTAGGTTTAGGGTTAGGGTTAGGGGTAGGGTACGGCTTAGGGTACGGTTTCGGGTACGGGTTCGTGTATGGCGTAGGGTATGGGTTAGGGTTAGGGTTAGTTTGAAGGTTAGGGCTCGGTTTAGGGTACGGGTTAGGATTAGGGTACGTGTTAGGGTTAGGGTAGGGGTTAGGGTTAGGGTACGCGTTAGGGTTAGGGTAGTTATTAAACCTATCCCACTCTCTAGATAACCCTTAGCACGTCAAGGAATATTATTTGGGGGTCCAGCCATGGAGAAGAGTTTAGACACTAGGAGCAGATAAGGAACACACCCATTATCAAGAAATCACATTAGGATTCTCTTTTTAACCTGTTCCTTAATACACTAGTGCTTAGGAAATCTATTGGAGGCAGAAGCAGTCAAGGGTAGCTTAGGGTTAGGGTTAGGGTTAGGGTACGGCTTAGGGTACGGGTTCGGGTTCGGGTTCGTGTACGGCGTAGGGTATGGGTTAGGGTTAGGGTTAGGGTTAGTTTGAAGGTTAGGGCTCGGTTTAGGGTACGGGTTAGGATTAGGGTTCGTGTTAGGGTTAGGGTAGGGGTTAGGGTTAGGGTACGCGTTAGGGTTAGGGTAGTTATTAAACCTATCCCACTCTCTAGATACCCCTTAGCACGTCAAGGAATATTATTTGGGGGTCCAGCCATGGAGAAGAGTTTAGACACTAGGAGAAGATAAGGAACACACCCATTATCCTGAAATCACATTAGGATTCTCTTTTTAACCTGTTCCTTAATACACTAGTGCTTAGGAAATCTATTGGAGGCAGAAGCAGTCAAGGGTAGCTTAGGGTTAGGGTTACGGTGAGGGTTAGGGTTAGCGTATGGCTTAGGGTACGGGTTCGGGTACGGGTTCGGGTACGGCGTAGGGTATGGGTTAGGGTTAGGGTTAGGGTTAGTTTGAGGGTTAGGGCTCCGTTTAGGGTACGGGTTAGGATTAGGGTACATGTTAGGGTTAGGGTAGGGGTTAGGGTTAGGGTACGCGTTAGGGTTAGGGTAGTTATTAAACCTATCCCACTCTCTAGATACCCCTTAGCACGTCAAGGAATATTATTTGGGGGTCCATCCAGCCATGGAGAAGAGTTTAGACACTAGGAGAAGATAAGGAACACACCCATTATCAAGAAATCACATTAGGATTCTCTTTTTAACCTGTTCCTTAAAACACTAGTGCTTAGGAAATCTATTGGAGGCAGAAGCAGTCAAGGGTAGCTTAGGGTTAGGGTTAGGGTTAGGGTACGGCTTAGGGTACGGGTTCGGGTACGGGTTCGGGTACGGGTTCGGGTACGGCGTAGGGTATGGGTTAGGTTTAGGGTTAGGGTTAGTTTGAGGGTTAGGGCTCGGTTTAGGTTACGGGTTAAGATTAGGGTACGTGTTAGGGTTAGGGTAGGGGTTAGGGTTAGGGTACGCGTTAGGGTTAGGGTAGTTATTAAACCTATCCCACTCTCTAGATACCCCTTAGCACGTCAAGGAATATTATTTGGGGGTCCAGCCATGGAGAAGAGTTTAGACACTAGGAGAAGATAAGGAACACACCCATTATCAAGAAATCACATTAGGATTCTCTTTTTAACCTGTTCCTTAAAACACTAGTGCTTAGGAAATCTATTGGAGGCAGAAGCAGTCAAGGGTAGCTTAGGGATAGGGTTAGGGTTAGGGCTAGGGTTAGGACACGGCTTAGGGTACGGGTTCGGGTACGGGTTCGTGTACGGCGTAGTGTATGGGTTTGGGTTAGGGTTAGGGTTAGTTTGAAGGTTAGGGCTCGGTTTAGGGTACGGGTTAGGATTAGGGTTCGTGTTAGGGTTAGGGTAGGGGTTAGGGTTAGGGTACGCGTTAGGGTTAGCGTAGTTATTAAACCTATCCCACTCTCTAGATACCCCTTAGCACGTCAAGGAATATTATTTGGGGGTCCAGCCATGGAGAAGAGTTTAGACACTAGGAGAAGATAAGGAACACACCCATTATCCTGAAATCACATTAGGATTCTCTTTTTAACCTGTTCCTTAATACACTAGTGCTTAGGAAATCTATTGGAGGCAGAAGCAGTCAAGGGTAGCTTAGGGTTAGGGTTACGGTTAGGGTTAGGGTTAGGGTATGGCTTAGGGTACGGGTTCGGGTACGGGTTCGGGTACGGCGTAGGGTATGGGTTAGGGTTAGTGTTAGGGTTAGTTTGTAGGTTAGGGCTCGGTTTAGGGTACGGGTTAGGATTAGGGTACGTCTTAGGGTTAGGGTAGGGGTTAGGTTTAGGGTACGCGTTAGGGTTAAGTTAGTTATTAAACCTATCCCACTCTCTAGATACCCCTTAGCACGTCAAGGAATATTATTTGGGGGTCCAGCCATGGAGAAGAGTTTAGACACAAGGAGAAGATAAGGAACACACCCATTATCAAGAAATCACATTAGGATTCTCTTTTTAACCTGTTCCTTAAAACACTAGTGCTTAGGAAATCTATTGGAGGCAGAAGCAGTCAAGGGTAGCTTAGGGTTAGGGTTAGGGTTAGGGTACGGCTTAGGGTACGGGTTCGGGTACGGGTTCGGGTATGGCGTAGGGTATGGGTTAGGGTTAGGGTTAGGGTTAGTTTGAGGGTTAGGGCTTGGTTTAGGGTACGGGTTAGGATTAGGGTACGTCTTAGGGTTAGGGTAGGGGTTAGGGTTAGGGTACGCGTTAGGGTTAGGGTAGTTATTAAACCTATCCCACTCCCTAGATAGCCCTTAGCACGTCAAGGAATATTATTTGGGGGTCCAGCCATGGAGAAGAGTTTAGACACTAGGAGAAGATGAGGAACACACCCATTATCAAGAAATCACATTAGGATTCTCTTTTTAACCTGTTCCTTAAAACACTAGTGCTTAGGAAATCTATTGGAGGCAGAAGCAGTCAAGGGTAGCTTAGGGTTAGGGTTAGGGTTAGGGTTAGGGTTAGCTTTAGGGTTCGGCTTAGGGTACGGGTTCGGGTACGGGTTCGGGTACGGCGTAGGGTATGGGTTAGGGTTAGGGTTAGGGTTAGTTTGAGGGTTAGGGCTCGGTTTAGGGTACGGGTTAGGATTAGGGTACGTGTTAGGGTAAGGGTACGCGTTAGGGTTAGGGTAGTTATTAAACCTATCCCACTCTCTAGATACCCTTTAGCACGTCAAGGAATATTATTTGGGGGTCCAGCCTTGGAGAAGAGTTTAGACACTAGGAGAAGATAAGGAACACACCCATTATCAAGAAATCACATTAGGATTCTCTTTTTAACCTGTTCCTTAAAACACTAGTGCTTAGGAAATCTATTGGAGGCAGAAGCAGTCAAGGGTAGCTTAGGGTTAGGGTTAGGGTTAGGGTACGGCTTAGGGTACGGGTTCGGGTACGGGTTCGGGTACGGGTTCGGGTACGCCGTAGGGTATGGGTTAGGTTTAGGGTTAGGGTTAGTTTGAGGGTTAGGGCTCGGTTTAGGTTACGGGTTAGGATTAGGGTACGTGTTAGGGTTAGGGTAGGGGTTAGGGTTAGGGTACGCGTTACGGTTAGGGTAGTTATTAAACCTATCCCACTCTCTAGATACCCCTTAGCACGTCAAGGAATATTATTTGGGTGTCCAGCCATGGAGAAGAGTTTAGACACTAGGAGAAGATAAGGAACACACCCATTATCAATAAATCACATTAGGATTCTCTTTTTAACCTGTTCCTTAAAACACTAGTGCTTAGGAAATCTATTGGAGGCAGAAGCAGTCAAGGGTAGCTTAGGGTTAGGGTTAGGGTTAGGGTTAGGGTTAGCTTTAGGGTACGGCTTAGGGTACGGGTTCGGGTACGGGTTCGGGTACGGCGTAGGGTATGGGTTAGGGTTAGGTTTAGGGTTAGTTTGAGGGTTAGGGCTCGGTTTAGGGTACGGGTTAGGATTAGGGTACGTGTTAGGGTTAGGGTACGCGTTAGGGTTAGGGTAGTTATTAAACCTATCCCACTCTCTAGATACCCCTTAGCACGTCAAGGAATATTATTTGGGTGTCCAGCCATGGAGAAGAGTTTAGACACTAGGAGAAGATAAGGAACACACCCATTATCAAGAAATCACATTAGGATTCTCTTTTTAACCTGTTCCTTAAAACACTAGTGCTTAGGAAATCTATTGGAGGCAGAAGCAGTCAAGGGTAGCTTAGGGTTAGGGTTAGGTTTAGGGTTAGGGTTAGGGTTAGGGTACGGCTTAGGGTACGGTTTCGGGTACGGGTTCGTGTATGGCGTAGGGTATGGGTTAGGGTTAGGGTTAGTTTGAAGGTTAGGGCTCGGTTTAGGGTACGGGTTAGGATTAGGGTACGTGTTAGGGTTAGGGTAGGGGTTAGGGTTAGGGTACGCGTTAGGGTTAGGGTAGTTATTAAACTTATCCCACTCTCTAGATACCCCTTAGCACGTCAAGGAATATTATTTGGGGGTCCAGCCATGGAGAAGAGTTTAGACACTAGGAGAAGATAAGGAACACACCCATTATCAAGAAATTACATTAGGATTCTCTTTTTAACCTGTTCCTTAAAACACTAGTGCTTAGGAAATCTATTGGAGGCAGAAGCAGTCAAGGGTAGCTTAGGGTTAGGGTTGGGGTTAGGGTACGGCTTAGGGTACGGGTTCGGGTACGGGTTCGGGTACGGCGTAGGGTATGGGTTAGGTTTAGGGTTAGTTTGAGGGTTAGGGCTCGGATTAGGTTACGGGTTAGGATTAGGGTACGTGTTAGGGTTAGGGTAGGGGTTAGGGTTAGGGTACGCGTTAGGGTTAGGGTAGTTATTAAACCTATCCCACTCTCTAGATACCCCTTAGCACGTCAAGGAATATTATTTGGGGGTCCAGCCATGGAGAAGAGTTTAGACACTAGGAGAAGATAAGGAACACACCCATTATCAATAAATCACATTAGGATTCTCTTTTTTACCTGTTCCTTAAAACACTAGTGCTTAGGAAATCTATTGGAGGCAGAAGAAGTCAAGGGTAGCTTAGGGTTAGGGTTTGGGTTAGGGTACGGCTTAGGGTACGGGTTCGGGTACGGGTTCGGGTACGGGTTTGGGTATGGCATACGATATGGGTTAGGGTTAGGGTTAGGGTTAGTTTGAGGGTTAGGGCTCGGTGTAGGGTACGGGTTAGTATTAGGGTACGTGTTAGGGTTAGGGTAGGGGTTAGGGTTAAGGTACGCGTTAGGGTTAGTGTAGTTATTAAACCTATCCCACTCTCTAGATACCCCTTAGCACGTCAAGGAATATTATTTGGGTGTCCAGCCATGGAGAAGAGTTTAGACACTAGGAGAAGATAAGGAACACACCCATTATCAAGAAATCACATTAGGATTCTCTTTTTAACCTGTTCCTTAAAACACTAGTGCTTAGGAAATCTATTGGAGGCAGAAGCAGTCAAGGGTAGCTTAGGGTTAGGGTTAGGGTTAGGGTTAGGGTTAGGGTACGGCTTAGGGTACGGGTTCGGGTACGGGTTCGTGTATGGCGTAGGGTATGGGTTAGGGTTAGGGTTAGGGTTAGTTTGAAGGTTAGGGCTCGGTTTAGGGTACGGGTTAGGATTAGGGTTCGTGTTAGGGTTAGGGTAGGGGTTAGGGTTAGGGTACGCGTTAGGGTTAGGGTAGTTATTAAACCTATCCCACTCCCTAGATACCCCTTAGCACGTCAAGGAATATTATTTGGGGGTCCAGCCATGGAGAAGAATTTAGACAGTAGGAGAAGATGAGGAACACACCCATTATCAAGAAATCACATTAGGATTCTCTTTTTAACCTGTTCCTTAAAACACTAGTGCTTAGGAAATCTTTTGGAGGCAGAAGCAGTCAAGGGTAGCTTAGGGTTAGGGTTAGGGTTAGGGTTAGGGTTAGCTTTAGGGTTCGGCTTAGGGTACGGGTTCGGGTACGGGTTCGGGTACGGCGTAGGGTATGGGTTAGGGTTAGGGTTAGGGTTAGTTTGAGGGTTAGGGCTCGGTTTAGGGTACGGGTTAGGATTAGGGTACGGGTTAGGGTTAGGGTACGCGTTAGGGTTAGGGTAGTTATTAAACCTATCCCACTCTCTAGATACCCCTTAGCACGTCAAGGAATATTATTTGGGTGTCCAGCCATGGAGAAGAGTTTAGACACTAGGAGAAGATAAGGAACACACCCATTATCAAGAAATCACATTAGGATTCTCTTTTTAACCTGTTCCTTAAAACACTAGTGCTTAGGAAATCTATTGGAGGCAGAAGCAGTCAAGGGTAGCTTAGGGTTAGGGTTAGGTTTAGGGTTAGGGTTAGGGTTAGGGTACGGCTTAGGGTACGGTTTCGGGTACGGGTTCGTGTACGGCGTAGGGTATGGGTTAGGGTTAGGGTTAGTTTGAAGGTTAGGGCTCGGTTTAGGGTACGGGTTAGGATTAGGGTACGTGTTAGGGTTAGGGTAGGGGTTAGGGTTAGGGTACGCGTTAGGGTTAGGGTAGTTATTAAACCTATCCCACTCTCTAGATACCCCTTAGCACGTCAAGGAATATTATTTGGGGGTCCAGCCATGGAGAAGAGTTTAGACACTAGGAGAAGATAAGGAACACACCCATTATAAAGAAATCACATTAGGATTCTCTTTTTAACCTGTTCCTTAAAACACTAGTGCTTAGGAAATCTATTGGAGGCAGAAGCAGTCAAGGGTAGCTTAGGGTTAGGGTTAGGGTTAGGGTTAGGGTACGGCTTAGGGTACTGGTTCGGGTACGGTTTCGGGTACGGCGTAGGGTATGGGTTAGGTTTAGGGTTAGGGTTAGTTTGAGGGTTAGGGCTCAGTTTAGGTTACGGGTTAGGATTAGGGTACGTGTTAGGGTTAGGGTAGGGGTTAGGGTTAGGGTACGCGTTAGGGTTAGGGTAGTTATTAAACCTATCCCACTCTCTAGATACCCCTTAGCACGTCAAGGAATATTATTTGGGGGTCCAGCCATGGAGAAGAGTTTAGACACTAGGAGAAGATAAGGAACACACCCATTATCAATAAATCACATTAGGATTCTCTTTTTAACCTGTTCCTTAAAACACTAGTGCTTAGGAAATATATTGGAGGCAGAAGCAGTCAAGGGTAGCTTAGGGTTAGGGTTTGGGTTAGGGTACGGCTTAGGGTACGGGTTCGGGTACGGGTTCGGGTACGGGTTTGGGTATGGCGTACGATATGGGTTAGGGTTAGGGTTAGGGTTAGTTTGAGTGTTAGGGCTCGGTGTAGGGTACGGGTTAGGATTAGGGTACGTGTTAGGGTTAGGGTAGGGGTTAGGGTTAGGGTACGCGTTAGGGTTAGGGTAGTTATTAAACCTATCCCACTCCCTAGATACCCCTTAGCACGTCAAGGCATATTATTTGGGGGTCCAGCCATGGAGAAGAGTTTAGACAGTAGGAGAAGATAAGGAACACACCCATTATCCTGAAATCACATTAGGATTCTCTTTTTAACCTGTTCCTTAATACACTAGTGCTTAGGAAATCTATTGGAGGCAGAAGCAGTCAAGGGTAGCTTAGGGTTAGGGTTAGGTTTAGGTTTAGGGTTAGGGTTACGGTTAGGGTTAGGGTACGGCTTAGTGTACGGGTTCGGGTACGGGTTCGGGTATGGCGTAGGGTATGGGTTAGGGTTAGGGTTAGGGTTAGTTTGAGGGTTAGGGCCCGGTTTAGGTTACGGGTTAGGATTAGGGTACGTCTTAGGGTTAGGGTAGGGGTTAGGGTTAGGGTACGCGTTAGGGTTAGGGTAGTTATTAAACCTATCCCACTCCCTAGATAGCCCTTAGCACGTCAAGGAATATTATTTGGGGGTCCAGCCATGGAGAAGAGTTTAGACACTAGGAGAAGATGAGGAACACACCCATTATCAAGAAATCACATTAGGATTCTCTTTTTAACCTGTTCCTTAAAACACTAGTGCTTAGGAAATCTATTGGAGGCAGAAGCAGTCAAGGGTAGCTTAGGGTTAGGGTTAGGGTTAGGGTTAGGGTTAGCTTTAGGGTACGGCTTAGGGTACGGTTTCGGGTACGGGTTCGGGTACGGCGTAGGGTATGGGTTAGGGTTAGGGTTAGGGTTAGTTTGAGGGTTAGGGCTCGGTTTAGGGTACAGGTTAGGATTAGGGTACGTGTTAGGGTTAGGGTACGCGTTAGGGTTAGGGTAGTTATTAAACCTATCCCACTCTCTAGATACCCCTTAGCACGTCAAGGAATATTATTTGGGTGTCCAGCCATGGAGAAGTGTTTAGACACTAGGAGAAGATAAGGAACACACCCATTATCAAGAAATCACATTAGGATTCTCTTTTTAACCTGTTCCTTAAAACACTAGTGCTTAGGAAATCTATTGGAGGCAGAAGCAGTCAAGGGTAGCTTAGGGTTAGGGTTAGGTTTAGGGTTAGGGTTAGGGTTAGGGTACGGCTTAGGGTACGGTTTCGGGTACGGGTTCGTGTACGGCGTAGGGTATGGGTTAGGGTTAGGGTTAGTTTGAAGGTTAGGGCTCGGTTTAGGGTACGGGATAGGATTAGGGTTCGTGTTAGGGTTAGGGTAGGGTTTAGGGTTAGGGTACGTGTTACGGTTAGGGTAGGGGTTAGGGTTAGGGTACGCGTTAGGGTTAGGGTAGTTATTAAACCTATCCCACTCTCTAGATACCCTTTAGCACGTCAAGGAATATTATTTGGGGGTCCAGCCTTGGAGAAGAGTTTAGACACTAGGAGAAGGTAAGGAACACACCCATTATCAAGAAATCACATTAGGATTCTCTTTTTAACCTGTTCCTTAAAACACTAGTGCTTAGGAAATCTATTGGAGGCAGAAGCAGTCAAGGGTAGCTTAGGGTTAGGGTTAGGGTTAGGGTACGGCTTAGGGTACGGGTTCGGGTACGGGTTCGGGTACGGGTTCGGGTACGGCGTAGGGTATGGGTTAGGTTTAGGGTTAGGGTTAGTTTGAGGGTTAGGGCTCGGTTTAGGTTACGGGTTAGGATTATGGTACGTGTTAGGGTTAGGGTAGGGGTTAGGGTTAGGGTACGCGTTAGGGTTAGGGTAGTTATTAAACCTATCCCACTCTCTAGATACCCCTTAGCACGTCAAGTAATATTATTTGGGTGTCCAGCCATGGAGAAGAGTTTAGACACTAGGAGAAGATAAGGAACACACCCATTATCAATAAATCACATTAGGATTCTCTTTTTAACCTGTTCCTTAAAACACTAGTGCTTAGGAAATCTATTGGAGGCAGAAGCAGTCAAGGGTAGCTTAGGGTTAGGGTTTGGGTTAGGGTACGGCTTAGGGTACGGGTTCGGGTACGGGTTCGGGTACGGGTTTGGGTATGGCGTACGATATGGGTTAGGGTTAGGGTTAGGGTTACTTTGAGGGTTAGGGCTCGGTGTAGGGTACGGGTTAGGATTAGGGTACATGTTAGGGTTAGGGTAGGGTTTAGGGTTAGGGTACGCGTTAGGGTTAGGGTAGTTATTAAACCTATCCCACTCTCTAGATACCCCTTAGCACGTCAAGGAATATTATTTGGGGGTCCAGCCATGGAGAAGAGTTTAGACACTAGGAGAAGATAAGGAACACACCCATTATCAAGAAATCACATTAGGATTCTCTTTTTAACCTGTTCCTTAAAACACTAGTGCTTAGGAAATCTATTGGAGGCAGAAGCAGTCAAGGGTAGCTTAGGGTTAGGGTTAGGGTTAGGGTACGGCTTAGGGTACGGGTTCGGGTACGGGTTCGTGTACGGCGTAGGGTATGGGTTAGGGTTAGGGTTAGGGTTAGTTTGAAGGTTAGGGCTCGGTTTAGGGTACGGGTTAGGATTAGGGTTCGTGTTAGGGTTAGGGTAGGGGTTAGGGTTAGGGTACGCGTTAGGGTTAGGGTAGTTATTAAACCTATCCCACTCCCTAGATACCCCTTAGCACGTCAAGGAATATTATTTGGGGGTCCAGCCATGGAGAAGAGTTTAGACAGTAGGAGAAGATAAGGAACACACCCATTATCCTGAAATCACATTAGGATTCTCTTTTTAACCTGCTCCTTAATACACTAGTGCTTAGGAAATCTATTGGAGGCAGAAGCAGTGAAGGGTAGCTTAGGGTTAGGGTTAGGTTTAGGTTTAGGGTTAGGGTTAGGGTTAGGGTTAGGGTACGGCTTAGTGTACGGGTTCGGGTACGGGTTCGGGTATGGCGTAGGGTATGGGTTAGGGTTAGGGTTAGGGTTAGTTTGAGGGTTAGGGCTCGGTTTAGGTTACGGGTTAGGATTAGGGTACGTCTTAGGGTTAGGGTAGAGGTTAGGGTTAGGGTACGCGTTAGGTTTAGGGTAGTTATTAAACCTATCCCACTCTCTAGATAACCCTTAGCACGTCAAGGAATATTATTTGGGGGTCCAGCCATGGAGAAGAGTTTAGACACTAGGAGAAGATGAGGAACACACCCATTATCAAGAAATCACATTAGGATTCTCTTTTTAACCTGTTCCTTAAAACACTAGTGCTTAGGAAATCTATTGGAGGCAGAAGCAGTCAAGGGTAGCTTAGGGTTAGGGTTAGGGTTAGGGTTAGGGTTAGCTTTAGGGTACGGCTTAGGGTACGGGTTCGGGTACGGGTTCGGGTACGGCGTAGGGTATGGGTTAGGGTTAGGGTTAGGGTTAGTTTGAGGGTTAGGGCTCGGTTTAGGGTACGGGTTAGGATTAGTGTACGTGTTAGGGTTAGGGTACGCGTTAGGGTTAGGGTAGTTATTAAACCTATCCCACTCTCTAGATACCCCTTAGCACGTCAAGGAATATTATTTGGGTGTCCAGCCATGGAGAAGAGTTTAGACACTAGGAGAAGATAAGGAACACACCCATTATCAAGAAATCACATTAGGATTCTCTTTTTAACCTGTTCCTTAAAACACTAGTGCTTAGGAAATCTATTGGAGGCAGAAGTAGTCAAGGGTAGCTTAGGGTTAGGGTTAGGTTTAGGGTTAGGGTTAGGGTTAGGGTACGGCTTAGGGTACGGTTTCGGGTACGGGTTCGTGTATGGCGTAGGGTATGGGTTAGGGTTAGGGTTAGTTTGAAGGTTAGGGCTCGGTTTAGGGTACGGGTTAGGATTAGGGTACGTGTTAGGGTTAGGGTAGGGGTTAGGGTTAGGGTACGCGTTAGGGTTAGGGTAGTTATTAAACCTATCCCACTCTCTAGATACCCCTTAGCACGTCAAGGAATATTATTTGGGGGTCCAGCCATGGAGAAGAGTTTAGACAGTAGGAGAAGATAAGGAACACACCCATTATCAAGAAATCACATTAGGATTCTCTTTTTAACCTGTTCCTTAAAACACTAGTGCTTAGGAAATCTATTGGAGGCAGAAGCAGTCAAGGGTAGCTTAGGGTTAGGGTTAGGGTTAGGGTACGGCTTAGGGTACGGGTTCGGGTACGGGTTCGGTTACGGGTTCGGGTACGGCGTAGGGTATGGGTTAGGTTTAGGGTTAGGGTTAGTTTGAGGGTTAGGGCTCGGTTTAGGTTACGGGTTAGGATTAGGGTACGAGTTAGGGTTAGGGTAGGTGTTAGGGTTAGGGTACGCGTTAGGGTTAGGGTAGTTATTAAACCTATCCCACTCTCTAGATACCCCTTAGCACGTCAAGGAATATTATTTGGGGGTCCAGCCATGGAGAAGAGTTTAGACACTAGGAGAAGATAAGGAACACACCCATTATCAATAAATCACATTAGGATTCTCTTTTTAACCTGTTCCTTAAAACACTAGTGCTTAGGAAATCTATTGGAGGCAGAAGCAGTCAAGGGTAGCTTAGGGTTAGGGTTTGGGTTAGGGTACGGCTTAGGGTACGGGTTCGGGTACGGGTTCGGGTACGGGTTTGGGTATGGCGTACGATATGGGTTAGGGTTAGGGTTAGGGTTAGTTTGAGGGTTAGGGCTCGGTGTAGGGTACGGGTTAGGATTAGGGTACGTGTTAGGGTTAGGGTAGGGGTTAGGGTTAGGGTACGCGTTAGGGTTAGGGTAGTTATTAAACCTATCCCACTCTCTAGATACCCCTTAGCACGTCAAGGAATATTATTTGGGTGTCCAGCCATGGAGAAGAGTTTAGACACTAGGAGAAGATAAGGAACACACCCATTATCAAGAAATCACATTAGGATTCTCTTTTTAACCTGTTCCTTAAAACACTAGTGCTTAGGAAATCTATTGGAGGCAGAAGCAATCAAGGGTAGCTTAGGGTTGGGGTTAGGGTTAGGGTTAGGGTTAGGGTACGGCTTAGGGTACGGGTTCGGGTACGGGTTCGTGTACGGCGTAGGGTATGGGTTAGGGTTAGGGTTAGGGTTAGTTTGAAGGTTAGGGCTCGGTTTAGGGTACGGGTTAGGATTAGGGTTCGTGTTAGGGTTAGGGTAGGGGTTAGGGTTAGGTTACGCGTTAGGTTTAGGGTAGTTATTAAACCTATCCCACTCCCTAGATACCCCTTAGCACGTCAAGGAATATTATTTGGGGGTCCAGCCATGGAGAAGAATTTAGACAGTAGGAGAAGATAAGGAACACACCCATTATCCTGAAATCACATTAGGATTCTCTTTTTAACCTGTTCCTTAATACACTAGTGTTTAGGAAATCTATTGGAGGCAGAAGCAGTCAAGGGTAGCTTAGGGTTAGGGTTAGGGTTAGGGTACGGCTTAGGGTACGGGTTCGGGTACGGGTTCGGGTACGGGTTCGGGTACGGCGTAGGGTATGGGTTAGGTTTAGGGTTAGGGTTAGTTTGAGGGTTAGGGCTCGGTTTAGGTTACGGGTTAGGATTAGGGTACGTGTTAGGGTTAGGGTAGGTGTTAGGGTTAGGGTACGCGTTAGGGTTAGGGTAGTTATTAAACCTATCCCACTCCCTAGATAGCCCTTAGCACGTCAAGGAATATTATTTGGGGGTCCAGCCATGGAGAAGAGTTTAGACACTAGGAGAAGATGAGGAACACACCCATTATCAAGAAATCACATTAGGATTCTCTTTTTAACCTGTTCCTTAAAACACTAGTGCTTAGGAAATCTATTGGAGGCAGAAGCAGTCAAGGGTAGCTTAGGGTTAGGGTTAGGGTTAGGGTTAGGGTTAGCTTTAGGGTACGGCTTAGGGTACGGGTTCGGGTACGGGTTCGGGTACGGCGTAGGGTATGGGTTAGGGTTAGGGTTAGGGTTAATTTGAGGGTTAGGGCTCGGTTTAGGGTACGGGTTAGGATTAGGGTACGTGTTAGGGTTAGGGTAGGGGTTAGGGTTAGGGTACGCGTTAGGGTTAGGGTAGTTATTAAACCTATCCCACTCTCTAGATACCCTTTAGCACGTCAAGGAATATTATTTGGGGGTCCAGCCATGGAGAAGAGTTTAGACACTAGGAGAAGATAAGGAACACACCCATTATCAATAAATCACATTAGGATTCTCTTTTTAACCTGTTCCTTAAAACACTAGTGCTTAGGAAATCTATTGGAGGCAGAAGCAGTCAAGGGTAGCTTAGGGTTAGGGTTTGGGTTAGGGTACGGCTTAGGGTACGGGTTCGGGTACGGGTTCGGGTACGGGTTCGGTTATGGCGTACGATATGGGTTAGGGTTAGGGTTAGGGTTAGTTTGAGGGTTAGGGCTCGGTGTAGGGTACGGGTTAGGATTAGGGTACGTGTTAGGGTTAGGGTAGGGTTTAGGGTTAGGGTACGCGTTAGGGTTAGGGTAGTTATTAAACCTATCCCACTCTCTAGATACCCCTTAGCACGTCAAGGAATATTATTTGGGGGTCCAGCCATGGAGAAGAGTTTAGACACTAGGAGAAGATAAGGAACACACCCATTATCAAGAAATCACATTAGGATTCTCTTTTTAACCTGTTCCTTAAAACACTAGTGCTTAGGAAATCTATTGGAGGCAGAAGCAGTCAAGGGTAGCTTAGGGTTAGGGTTAGGGTTAGGGTACGGCTTAGGGTACGGGTTCGGGTACGGGTTCGTGTACGGCGTAGGGTATGGGTTAGGGTTAGGGTTAGGGTTAGTTTGAAGGTTAGGGCTCGGTTTAGGGTACGGGTTAGGATTAGGGTTCGTGTTAGGGTTAGGGTAGGGGTTAGGGTTAGGGTACGCGATAGGGTTAGGGTAGTTATTAAACCTATCCCACTCCCTAGATACCCATTAGCACGTCAAGGAATATTATTTGGGGGACCAGCCATGGAGAAGAGTTTAGACAGTAGGAGAAGATAAGGAACACACGCATTATCCTGAAATCACATTAGGATTCTCTTTTTAACCTGTTCCTTAATACACTAGTGCTTAGGAAATCTATTGGAGGCAGAAGCAGTGAAGGGTAGCTTAGGGTTAGGGTTAGGTTTAGGTTTAGGGTTAGGGTTAGGGTTAGGGTTAGGGTACGGCTTAGTGTACGGGTTCGGGTACGGGTTCGGGTATGGCGTAGGGTCTGGGTTAGGGTTAGGGTTAGGGTTAGTTTGAGGGTTAGGGCTCGGTTTAGGTTACTTGTTAGGATTAGGGTACGTCTTAGGGTTAGGGTAGGGGTTAGGGTTAGTGTACGCGTTAGGGTTAGGGTAGTTATTAAACCTATCCCACTCTCTAGATAACCCTTAGCACGTCAAGGAATATTATTTGGGGGTCCAGCCATGGAGAAGAGTTTAGACACTAGGAGAAGATGAGGAACACACCCATTATCAAGAAATCACATTAGGATTCTCTTTTTAACCTGTTCCTTAAAACACTAGTGCTTAGGAAATCTATTGGAGGCAGAAGCAGTCAAGGGTAGCTTAGGGTTAGTGTTAGGGTTAGGGTTAGGGTTAGCTTTAGGGTACGGCTTAGGGTACGGGTTCGGGTACGGGTTCGGGTACGGCGTAGGGTATGGGTTAGGGTTAGGGTTAGGGTTAGTTTGAGGGTTAGGGCTCGGTTTAGGGTACGGGTTAGGATTAGGGTACGTGTTAGGGTTAGGGTACGCGTTAGGGTTAGGGTAGTTATTAAACCTATCCCACTCTCTAGATACCCCTTAGCACGTCAAGGAATATTATTTGGGTGTCCAGCCATGGAGAAGAGTTTAGACACTAGGAGAAGATAAGGAACACACCCATTATCAAGAAATCACATTAGGATTCTCTTTTTAACCTGTTCCTTAAAACACTAGTGCTTAGGAAATCTATTGGAGGCAGAAGCAGTCAAGGGTAGCTTAGGGTTAGGGTTAGGTTTAGGGTTAGGGTTAGGGTTAGGGTACGGCTTAGGGTACGGTTTCGGGTACGGGTTCGTGTACGGCGTAGGGTATGGGTTAGGGTTAGGGTTAGTATGAAGGTTAGGGCTCGGTTTAGGGTACGGGTTAGGATTAGGGTACGTGTTAGGGTTAGGGTAGGGGTTAGGGTTAGGGTACGCGTTAGGGTTAGGGTAGTTATTAAACCTATCCCACTCTCTAGATACCCCTTAGCACGTCAAGGAATATTATTTGGGGGTCCAGCCATGGAGAAGAGTTTAGACACTAGGAGAAGATAAGGAACACACCCATTATCAAGAAATCACATTAGGATTCTCTTTTTAACCTGTTCCTTAAAACACTAGTGCTTAGGAAATCTATTGGAGGCAGAAGCAGTCAAGGGTAGCTTAGGGTTAGGGTTAGGGTTAGGGTACGGCTTAGGGTACGGGTTCGGGTACGGGTTCGGTTACGGGTTCGGGTACGGCGTAGGGTATGGGTTAGGTTTAGGGTTAGGGTTAGTTTGAGGGTTAGGGCTCGGTTTAGGTTACGGGTTAGGATTAGGGTACGAGTTAGGGTTAGGGTAGGTGTTAGGGTTAGGGTACGCGTTAGGGTTAGGGTAGTTATTAAACCTATCCCACTCTCTAGATACCCCTTAGCACGTCAAGGAATATTATTTGGGGGTCCAGCCATGGAGAAGAGTTTAGACACTAGGAGAAGATAAGGAACACACCCATTATCAATAAATCACATTAGGATTCTCTTTTTAACCTGTTCCTTAAAACACTAGTGCTTAGGAAATCTATTGGAGGCAGAAGCAGTCAAGGGTAGCTTAGGGTTAGGGTTTGGGTTAGGGTACGGCTTAGGGTACGGGTTCGGGTACGGGTTCGGGTACGGGTTTGGGTATGGCGTACGATATGGGTTAGGGTTAGGGTTAGGGTTAGTTTGAGGGTTAGGGCTCGGTGTAGGGTACGGGTTAGGATTAGGGTACGTGTTAGGGTTAGGGTAGGGGTTAGGGTTAGGGTACGCGTTAGGGTTAGGGTAGTTATTAAACCTATCCCACTCTCTAGATACCCCTTAGCACGTCAAGGAATATTATTTGGGTGTCCAGCCATGGAGAAGAGTTTAGACAGTAGGAGAAGATAAGGAACACACCCATTATCAAGAAATCACATTAGGATTCTCTTTTTAACCTGTTCCTTAAAACACTAGTGCTTAGGAAATCTATTGGAGGCAGAAGCAGTCAAGGGTAGCTTAGGGTTGGGGTTAGGGTTAGGGTTAGGGTTAGGGTACGGCTTAGGGTACGGGTTCGGGTACGGGTTCGTGTACGGCGTAGGGTATGGGTTAGGGTTAGGGTTAGGGTTAGTTTGAAGGTTAGGGCTCGGTTTAGGGTACGGGTTAGGATTAGGGTTCGTGTTAGGGTTAGGG
Source organism: Eschrichtius robustus (assembly GCF_028021215.1). NCBI lineage: Eukaryota > Metazoa > Chordata > Mammalia > Artiodactyla > Eschrichtiidae > Eschrichtius > Eschrichtius robustus. The sequence continues at coordinate 71,691 of NW_027175226.1, forward strand.
TAGGGGTTAGGGTTAGGGTACGCGTTAGGTTTAGGGTAGTTATTAAACCTATCCCACTCCCTAGATACCCCTTAGCACGTCAAGGAATATTACTTGGGGTTCCAGCCATGGAGAAGAATTTAGACAGTAGGAGAAGATAAGGAACACACCCATTATCCTGAAATCACATTAGGATTCTCTTTTTAACCTGTTCCTTAATACACTAGTGCTTAGGAAATCTATTGGAGGCAGAAGCAGTCAAGGGTAGCTTAGGGTTAGGGTTAGGGTTAGGGTACGGCTTAGGGTAAGGGTTCGGGTACGGGTTCGGGTACGGGTTCGGGTACGGCGTAGGGTATGGGTTAGGTTTAGGGTTAGGGTTAGTTTGAGGGTTAGGGCTCGGTTTAGGTTACGGGTTAGGATTAGGGTACGTGTTAGGGTTAGGGTAGGTGTTAGGGTTAGGGTACGCGTTAGGGTTAGGGTAGTTATTAAACCTATCCCACTCTCTAGATACCCCTTAGCACGTCAAGGAATATTATTTGGGGGTCCAGCCATGGAGAAGAGTTTAGACACTAGGAGAAGATAAGGAACACACCCATTATCAATAAATCACATTAGGATTCTCTTTTTAACCTGTTCCTTAAAACACTAGTGCTTAGGAAATCTATTGGAGGCAGAAGCAGTCAAGGGTAGCTTAGGGTTAGGGTTTGGGTTAGGGTACGGCTTAGGGTACGGGTTCGGGTACGGGTTCGGGTACGGGTTTGGGTATGGCGTACGATATGGGTTAGGGTTAGGGTTAGGGTTAGTTTGAGGGTTAGGGCTCGGTGTAGGGTACGGGTTAGGATTAGGGTACGTGTTAGGGTTAGGGTAGGGGTTAGGGTTAGGGTTCGCGTTAGGGTTAGGGTAGTTATTAAACCTATCCCACTCTCTAGATACCCCTTAGCACGTCAAGGAATATTATTTGGGTGTCCAGCCATGGAGAAGAGTTTAGACACTAGGAGAAGATAAGGAACACACCCATTATCAAGAAATCACATTAGGATTCTCTTTTTAACCTGTTCCTTAAAACACTAGTGCTTAGGAAATCTATTGGAGGCAGAAGCAGTCAAGGGTAGCTTAGGGTTGGGGTTAGGGTTAGGGTTAGGGTTAGGGTACGGCTTAGGGTACGGGTTCGGGTACAGGTTCGTGTACGGCGTAGGGTATGGGTTAGGGTTAGGGTTAGGGTTAATTTGAAGGTTAGGGCTCGGTTTAGGGTACGGGTTAGGATTAGGGTTCGTGTTAGGGTTAGGGTAGGGGTTAGGGTTAGGGTACGCGTTAGGTTTAGGGTAGTTATTAAACCTATCCCACTCCCAGATACCCCTTAGCACGTCAAGGAATATTATTTGGGGCTCCAGCCATGGAGAAGAATTTAGACAGTAGGAGAAGATAAGGAACACACCCATTATCCTGAAATCACATTAGGATTCTCTTTTTAACCTGTTCCTTAATACACTAGTGCTTAGGAAATCTATTGGAGGCAGAAGCAGTCAAGGGTAGCTTAGGGTTAGGGTTAGGGTTAGGGTACGGCTTAGGGTACGGGTTCGGGTACGGGTTCGGGTACGGGTTCGGGTACGGCGTAGGGTATGGGTTAGGTTTAGGGTTAGGGTTAGTTTGAGGGTTAGGGCTCGGTTTAGGTTACGGGTTAGGATTAGGGTACGTGTTAGGGTTAGGGTAGGGGTTAGGGTTAGGGTACGCGTTAGGGTTAGGGTAGTTATTAAACCTATCCCACTCTCTAGATACCCCTTAGCACGTCAAGGAATATTATTAGGGGGTCCAGCCATGGAGAAGAGTTTAGACACTAGGAGAAGATAAGGAACACACCCATTATCAAGAAATCACATTAGGATTCTCTTTTTAACCTGTTCCTTAAAACACTAGTGCTTAGGAAATCTATTGGAGGCAGAAGCAGTCAAGGGTAGCTTAGGGTTAGGGTTAGGGTTAGGGCTAGGGTTAGGACACGGCTTAGGGTACGGGTTCGGGTATGGCGTAGGGTATGGGTTAGGGTTAGGGTTAGGGTTAGTTTGAGGGTTAGGGCTCGGTTTAGGTTACGGGTTAGGATTAGGGTACGTCTTAGGGTTAGGGTAGGGGTTAGGGTTAGGGTACGCGTTAGGGTTAGGGTAGTTATTAAACCTATCCCACTCCCTAGATAGCCCTTAGCACGTCAAGGAATATTATTTGGGGGTCCAGCCATGGAGAAGAGTTTAGACACTAGGATAAGATGAGGAACACACCCATTATCAAGAAATCACATTAGGATTCTCTTTTTAACCTGTTCCTTAAAACACTAGTGCTTAGGAAATCTATTGGAGGCAGAAGCAGTCAAGGGTAGCTTAGGGTTAGGGTTAGGGTTAGGGTTAGGGTTAGCTTTAGGGTACGGCTTAGGGTACGGGTTCGGGTACGGGTTCGGGTACGGCGTAGGGTATGGGTTAGGGTTAGGGTTAGGGTTAATTTGAGGGTTAGGGCTCGGTTTAGGGTACGGGTTAGGATTAGGGTACGTGTTAGGGTTAGGGTACGCGTTAGGGTTAGGGTAGTTATTAAACCTATCCCACTCTCTAGATACCCCTTAGCACGTCAAGGAATATTATTTGGGTGTCCAGCCATGGAGAAGTGTTTAGACACTAGGAGAAGATAAGGAACACACCCATTATCAAGAAATCACATTAGGATTCTCTTTTTAACCTGTTCCTTAAAACACTAGTGCTTAGGAAATCTATTGGAGGCAGAAGCAGTCAAGGGTAGCTTAGGGTTAGGGTTAGGTTTAGGGTTAGGGTTAGGGTTAGGGTACGGCTTAGGGTACGGTTTCGGATACGGGTTCGTGTACGGCGTAGGGTATGGGTTAGGGTTAGGGTTAGTTTGAAGGTTAGGGCTCGGTTTAGGGTACGGGTTAGGATTAGGGTACGTGTTAGGGTTAGGGTAGGGGTTAGGGTTAGGGTACGCATTAGGGTTAGGGTAGTTATTAAACCTATCCCACTCTCTAGATACCCTTTAGCACGTCAAGGAATATTATTTGGGGGTCCAGCCATGGAGAAGAGTTTAGACACTAGGAGAAGATAAGGAACACACCCATTATCAATAAATCACATTAGGATTCTCTTTTTAACCTGTTCCTTAAAACACTAGTGCTTAGGAAATCTATTGGAGGCAGAAGCAGTCAAGGGTAGCTTAGGGTTAGGGTTTGGGTTAGGGTACGGCTTAGGGTACGGGTTCGGGTACGGGTTCGGGTACGGGTTCGGGTATGGCGTACGATATGGGTTAGGGTTAGGGTTAGGGTTAATTTGAGGGTTAGGGCTCGGTGTAGGGTACGGGTTAGGATTAGGGTACGTGTTAGGGTTAGGGTAGGGTTTAGGGTTAGGGTACGCGTTAGGGTTAGGGTAGTTATTAAACCTATCCCACTCTCTAGATACCCCTTAGCACGTCAAGGAATATTATTTGGGGGTCCAGCCATGGAGAAGAGTTTAGACACTAGGAGAAGATAAGGAACACACCCATTATCAAGAAATCACATTAGGATTCTCTTTTTAACCTGTTCCTTAAAACACTAGTGCTTAGGAAATCTATTGGAGGCAGAAGCAGTCAAGGGTAGCTTAGGGTTAGGGTTAGGGTTAGGGTACGGCTTAGGGTACGGGTTCGGGTACGGGTTCGTGTACGGCGTAGGGTATGGGTTAGGGTTAGGGTTAGGGTTAGTTTGAAGGTTAGGGCTCGGTTTAGGGTACGGGTTAGGATTAGGGTTCGTGTTAGGGTTAGGGTAGAGGTTAGGGTTAGGGTACGCGTTAGGGTTTGGGTAGTTATTAAACCTATCCCACTCCCTAGATACCCCTTAGCACGTCAAGGAATATTTTTTGGGGGACCAGCCATGGAGAAGAGTTTAGACAGTAGGAGAAGATAAGGAACACACCCATTATCCTGAAATCACATTAGGATTCTCTTTTTAACCTGTTCCTTAATACACTAGTGCTTAGGAAATCTATTGGAGGCAGAAGCAGTGAAGGGTAGCTTAGGGTTAGGGTTAGGTTTAGGTTTAGGGTTAGGGTTAGGGTTAGGGTTAGGGTACGGCTTAGTGTACTGGTTCGGGTACGGGTTCTGGTATGGCGTAGGGTATGGGTTAGGGTTAGGGTTAGGGTTAGTTTGAGGGTTAGGGCTCGGTTTAGGTTACGGGTTAGGATTAGGGTACGTCTTAGGGTTAGGGTAGGGGTTAGGGTTAGGGTACGCGTTAGGGTTAGGGTAGTTATTAAACCTATCCCACTCTCTAGATAACCCTTAGCACGTCAAGGAATATTATTTGGGGGTCCAGCCATGGAGAAGAGTTTAGACACTAGGAGAAGATGAGGAACACACCCATTATCAAGAAATCACATTAGGATTCTCTTTTTAACCTGTTCCTTAAAACACTAGTGCTTAGGAAATCTATTGGAGGCAGAAGCAGTCAAGGGTAGCTTAGGGTTAGGGTTAGGGTTAGGGTTAGGGTTAGCTTTAGGGTACGGCTTAGGGTACGGGTTCGGGTACGGGTTCGGATACGGCGTAGGGTATGGGTTAGGGTTAGGTTTAGGGTTAGTTTGAGGGTTAAGGCTCGGTTTAGGGTACGGGTTAGGATTAGGGTACGTGTTAGGGTTAGGGTACGCGTTAGGGTTAGGGTAGTTATTAAACCTATCCCACTCTCTATATACCCCTTAGCACGTCAAGGAATATTATTTGGGTGTCCAGCCATGGAGAAGAGTTTAGACACTAGGAGAAGATAAGGAACACACCCATTATCAAGAAATCACATTAGGATTCTCTTTTTAATCTGTTCCTTAAAACACTAGTGCTTAGGAAATCTATTGGAGGCAGAAGCAGTCAAGGGTAGCTTAGGGTTAGGGTTAGGGTTAGGGTACGGCTTAGGGTTAGGGTTAGGGTTAGGGTTAGGGTTAGGGTTAGGGTTAGGGTTAGGGTTAGGGTTAGGGTTAGGGTTAGGGTTAGTTTGAGGGTTAGGGCTCGGTTTAGGTTACGGGTTAGGATTAGGGTACGTGTTAGGGTTAGGGTAGGGGTTAGGGTTAGGGTACGCGTTAGGGTTAGGGTAGTTATTAAACCTATCCCACTCTCTAGATACCCCTTAGCACGTCAAGGAATATTATTTGGGGGTCCAGCCATGGAGAAGAGTTTAGACACTAGGAGAAGATAAGGAACACACCCATTATTAAAAATCACATTAGGATTCTCTTTTTAACCTGTTCCTTAAAACACTAGTGCTTAGGAAATCTATTGGAGGCAGAAGCAGTCAAGGGTAGCTTAGGGTTAGGGTTTGGGTTAGGGTACGGCTTAGGGTACGGGTTCGGGTACGGGTTCGGGTACGGGTTTGGGTATGGCATACGATATGGGTTAGGGTTAGGGTTAGGGTTAGTTTGAGGGTTAGGGCTCGGTGTAGGGTACGGGTTAGGATTAGGGTACGTGTTAGGGTTAGGGTAGGGGTTAGGGTTAGGGTACGCGTTAGGGTTAGGGTAGTTATTAAACCTATCCCACTCTCTAGATACCCCTTAGCACGTCAAGGAATATTATTTGGGTGTCCAGCCATGGAGAAGAGTTTAGACACTAGGAGAAGATAAGGAACACACCCATTATCAAGAAATCACATTAGGATTCTCTTTTTAACCTGTTCCTTAAAACACTAGTGCTTAGGAAATCTATTGGAGGCAGAAGCAGTCAAGGGTAGCTTAGGGTTAGGGTTAGGGTTAGGGTTAGGTTTAGGGTTATGGTACGGCTTAGGGTACGGTTTCGGGTACGGGTTCGTGTATGGCGAAGGGTATGGGTTAGGGTTAGGGTTAGTTTGAAGGTTAGGGCTCGGTTTAGGGTACGGGTTAGGATTAGGGTACGTGTTAGGGTTAGGGTAGGGGTTAGGGTTAGGGTACGCGTTAGGGTTAGGGTAGTTATTAAACCTATCCCACTCTCTAGATACCCCTTAGCACGTCAAGGAATATTATTTGGGGGTCCAGCCATGGAGAAGAGTTTAGACACTAGGAGAAGATAAGGAACACACCCATTATCAAGAAATCACATTAGGATTCTCTTTTTAACCTGTTCCTTAAAACACTAGTGCTTAGGAAATCTATTGGAGGCAGAAGCAGTCAAGGGTAGCTTAGGGTTAGGGTTAGGGTTAGGGTACGGCTTAGGGTACGGGTTCGGGTACGGGTTCGGGTACGGCGTAGGGTATGGGTTAGGTTTAGGGTTAGGGTTAGTTTGAGGGTTAGGGCTCGGTTTAGGTTACGGGTTAGGATTAGGGTACGTGTTAGGGTTAGGGTAGGGGTTAGGGTTAGGGTACGCGTTAGGGTTAGGGTAGTTATTAAACCTATCCCACTCTCTAGATACCCCTTAGCACGTCAAGGAATATTATTTGGGGGTCCAGCCATGGAGAAGAGTTTAGACACTAGGAGAAGATAAGGAACACACCCATTATTAAAAATCACATTAGGATTCTCTTTTTAACCTGTTCCTTAAAACACTAGTGCTTAGGAAATCTATTGGAGGCAGAAGCAGTCAAGGGTAGCTTAGGGTTAGGGTTTGGGTTAGGGTACGGCTTAGGGTACGGGTTCGGGTACGGGTTCGGGTACGGGTTTGGGTATGGCATACGATATGGGTTAGGGTTAGGGTTAGGGTTAGTTTGAGGGTTAGGGCTCGGTGTAGGGTACGGGTTAGGATTAGGGTACGTGTTAGGGTTAGGGTAGGGGTTAGGGTTAGGGTACGCGTTAGGGTTAGGGTAGTTATTAAACCTATCCCACTCTCTAGATACCCCTTAGCACGTCAAGGAATATTATTTGGGTGTCCAGCCATGGAGAAGAGTTTAGACACTAGGAGAAGATAAGGAACACACCCATTATCAAGAAATCACATTAGGATTCTCTTTTTAACCTGTTCCTTAAAAAACTAGTGCTTAGGAAATCTATTGGAGGCAGAAACAGTCAAGGGTAGCTTAGGGTTAGGGTTAGGGTTAGGGTTAGCTTTAGGGTTCGGCTTAGGGTACGGGTTCGGGTACGGGTTCGGGTACGGCGTAGGGTATGGGTTAGGGTTAGGTTTAGGGTTAGTTTGAGGGTTAGGGCTCGGTTTAGTGTACGGGTTAGGATTAGGGTACGTGTTAGGGTTAGGGTACGCGTTAGGGTTAGGGTAGTTATTAAACCTATCCCACTCTCTAGATACCCCTTAGCACGTCAAGGAATATTATTTGGGTGTCCAGCCATGGAGAAGAGTTTAGACACTAGGAGAAGATAAGGAACACACCCATTATCAAGAAATCACATTAGGATTCTCTTTTTAACCTGTTCCTTAAAACACTAGTGCTTAGGAAATCTATTGGAGGCAGAAGCAGTCAAGGGTAGCTTAGGGTTAGGGTTAGGTTTAGGGTTAGGGTTAGGGTTAGGGTACGGATTAGGGTACGGTTTCGGGTACGGGTTCGTGTACGGCGTAGGGTATGGGTTAGGGTTAGGGTTAGTTTGAAGTTTAGGGCTCGGTTTAGGGTACGGGTTAGGATTAGGGTACGTGTTAGGGTTAGGGTAGGGGTTAGGGTTAGGGTACGCGTTAGGGTTAGGGTAGTTATTAAACCTATCCCACTCTCTAGATACCCCTTAGCACGTCAAGGAATATTATTTGGGGGTCCAGCCATGGAGAAGAGTTTAGACACTAGGAGAAAATAAGGAACACACCCATTATCAAGAAATCACATTAGGATTCTCTTTTTAACCTGTTCCTTAAAACACTAGTGCTTAGGAAATCTATTGGAGGCAGAAGCAGTCAAGGGTAGCTTAGGGTTAGGGTTAGGGTTAGGGTACGGGTTCGGGTACGGGTTCGGGTACGGGTTCGGTTACGGGTTCGGTTACGGCGTAGGGTATGGGTTAGGTTTAGGGTTAGGGTTAGTTTGAGGGTTAGGGCTCGGTTTAGGTTACGGGTTAGGATTAGGGTACGTGTTAGGGTTAGGGTAGGGGTTAGGGTTAGGGTACGCGTTAGGGTTAGGGTAGTTATTAAACCTATCCCACTCTCTAGATACCCCTTAGCACGTCAAGGAATATTATTTGGGGGTCCAGCCATGGAGAAGAGTTTAGACACTAGGAGAAGATAAGGAACACACCCATTATCAATAAATCACATTAGGATTCTCTTTTTAACCTGTTCCTTAAAACACTAGTGCTTAGGAAATCTATTGGAGGCAGAAGCAGTCAAGGGTAGCTTAGGGTTAGGGTTTGGGTTCGGGTACGGCTTAGGGTACGGGTTCGGGTACGGGTTCGGGTACGGGTTTGGGTATGGCGTACGATATGGGTTAGGGTTAGGGTTAGGGTTAGTTTGAGGGTTAGGGCTCGGTGTAGGGTACGGGTTAGGATTAGGGTACGTGTTAGGGTTAGGGTAGGGGTTAGGGTTAGGGTACGCGTTAGGGTTAGGGTAGTCATTAAACCTATCCCACTCTCTAGATACCCCTTAGCACGTCAAGGAATATTATTTGGGTGTCCAGCCATGGAGAAGAGTTTAGACACTAGGAGAAGATAAGGAACACACCCATTATCAAGAAATCACATTAGGATTCTCTTTTTAACCTGTTCCTTAAAACACTAGTGCTTAGGAAATCTATTGGAGGCAGAAGCAGTCAAGGGTAGCTTAGGGTTGGGGTTAGGGTTAGGGTTAGGGTTAGGGTACGGCTTAGGGTACGGGTTCGGGTACGGGTTCGTGTACGGCGTATGGTATGGGTTAGGGTTAGGGTTAGGGTTAGTTTGAGGGTTAGGGCTCGGTGTAGGGTACGGGTTAGGATTAGGGTACGTGTTAGGGTTAGGGTAGGGGTTAGGGTTAGGGTACGCGTTAGGGTTAGGGTAGTTATTAAACCTATCCCACTCTCTAGATACCCCTTAGCACGTCAAGGAATATTATTTGGGGGTCCAGCCATGGAGAAGAATTTAGACAGTAGGAGAAGATAAGGAACACACCCATTATCAAGAAATCACATTAGGATTCTCTTTTTAACCTGTTCCTTAAAAAACTAGTGCTTAGGAAATCTATTGGAGGCAGAAACAGTCAAGGGTAGCTTAGGGTTAGGGTTAGGGTTAGGGTTAGCTTTAGGGTTCGGCTTAGGGTACGGGTTCGGGTACGGGTTCGGGTACGGCGTAGGGTATGGGTTAGGGTTAGGTTTAGGGTTAGTTTGAGGGTTAGGGCTCGGTTTAGTGTACGGGTTAGGATTAGGGTACGTGTTAGGGTTAGGGTACGCGTTAGGGTTAGGGTAGTTATTAAACCTATCCCACTCTCTAGATACCCCTTAGCACGTCAAGGAATATTATTTGGGTGTCCAGCCATGGAGAAGAGTTTAGACACTAGGAGAAGATAAGGAACACACCCATTATCAAGAAATCACATTAGGATTCTCTTTTTAACCTGTTCCTTAAAACACTAGTGCTTAGGAAATCTATTGGAGGCAGAAGCAGTAAAGGGTAGCTTAGGGTTAGGGTTAGGTTTAGGGTTAGGGTTAGGGTTAGGGTACGGATTAGGGTACGGTTTCGGGTACGGGTTCGTGTACGGCGTAGGGTATGGGTTAGGGTTAGGGTTAGTTTGAAGTTTAGGGCTCGGTTTAGGGTACGGGTTAGGATTAGGGTACGTGTTAGGGTTAGGGTAGGGGTTAGGGTTAGGGTACGCGTTAGGGTTAGGGTAGTTATTAAACCTATCCCACTCTCTAGATACCCCTTAGCACGTCAAGGAATATTATTTGGGGGTCCAGCCATGGAGAAGAGTTTAGACACTAGGAGAAAATAAGGAACACACCCATTATCAAGAAATCACATTAGGATTCTCTTTTTAACCTGTTCCTTAAAACACTAGTGCTTAGGAAATCTATTGGAGGCAGAAGCAGTCAAGGGTAGCTTAGGGTTAGGGTTAGGGTTAGGGTACGGGTTCGGGTACGGGTTCGGGTACGGGTTCGGTTACGGGTTCGGTTACGGCGTAGGGTATGGGTTAGGTTTAGGGTTAGGGTTAGTTTGAGGGTTAGGGCTCGGTTTAGGTTACGGGTTAGGATTAGGGTACGTGTTAGGGTTAGGGTAGGGGTTAGGGTTAGGGTACGCGTTAGGGTTAGGGTAGTTATTAAACCTATCCCACTCTCTAGATACCCCTTAGCACGTCAAGGAATATTATTTGGGGGTCCAGCCATGGAGAAGAGTTTAGACACTAGGAGAAGATAAGGAACACACCCATTATCAATAAATCACATTAGGATTCTCTTTTTAACCTGTTCCTTAAAACACTAGTGCTTAGGAAATCTATTGGAGGCAGAAGCAGTCAAGGGTAGCTTAGGGTTAGGGTTTGGGTTCGGGTACGGCTTAGGGTACGGGTTCGGGTACGTGTTCGGGTACGGGTTTGGGTATGGCGTACGATATGGGTTAGGGTTAGGGTTAGGGTTAGTTTGAGGGTTAGGGCTCGGTGTAGGGTACGGGTTAGGATTAGGGTACGTGTTAGGGTTAGGGTAGGGGTTAGGGTTAGGGTACGCGTTAGGGTTAGGGTAGTCATTAAACCTATCCCACTCTCTAGATACCCCTTAGCACGTCAAGGAATATTATTTGGGTGTCCAGCCATGGAGAAGAGTTTAGACACTAGGAGAAGATAAGGAACACACCCATTATCAAGAAATCACATTAGGATTCTCTTTTTAACCTGTTCCTTAAAACACTAGTGCTTAGGAAATCTATTGGAGGCAGAAGCAGTCAAGGGTAGCTTAGGGTTGGGGTTAGGGTTAGGGTTAGGGTTAGGGTACGGCTTAGGGTACGGGTTCGGGTACGGGTTCGTGTACGGCGTATGGTATGGGTTAGGGTTAGGGTTAGGGTTAGTTTGAAGGTTAGGGCTCGGTTTAGGGTACGGGTTAGGATTAGGGTTCGTGTTAGGGTTAGGGTAGGGGTTAGGGTTAGGGTACGCGTTAGGTTTAGGGTAGTTATTAAACCTATCCCACTCCCTAGATACCCCTTAGCACGTCAAGGAATATTATTTGGGGGTCCAGCCATGGAGAAGAATTTAGACAGTAGGAGAAGATAAGGAACACACCCATTATCCTGAAATCACATTAGGATTCTCTTTTTAACCTGTTCCTTAATACACTAGTGCTTAGGAAATCTATTGGAGGCAGAAGCAGTCAAGGGTAGCTTAGGGTTAGGGTTACGGTGAGGGTTAGGGTTAGCGTATGGCTTAGGGTACGGGTTCGGGTACGGGTTCGGGTACGGCGTAGGGTATGGGTTAGGGTTAGGGTTAGGGTTAGTTTGAGGGTTAGGGCTCTGTTTAGGGTACGGGTTAGGATTAGGGTACATGTTAGGGTTAGGGTAGGGGTTAGGGTTAGGGTACGCGTTAGGGTTAGGGTAGTTATTAAACCTATCCCACTCTCTAGATACCCCTTAGCACGTCAAGGAATATTATTTTGGGGTCCAGCCATGGAGAAGAGTTTAGACACTAGGAGAAGATAAGGAACACACCCATTATCAAGAAATCACATTAGGATTCTCTTTTTAACCTGTTCCTTAAAACACTAGTGCTTAGGAAATCTATTGGAGGCAGAAGCAGTCAAGGGTAGCTTAGGGTTAGGGTTAGGGTTAGGGTACGGCTTAGGGTACGGGTTCGGGTACGGGTTCGGGTACGGGTTCGGGTACGGCGTAGGGTATGGGTTAGGATTAGGGTTAGGGTTAGTTTGAGGGTTAGGGCTCGGTTTAGGTTACGGGTTAAGATTAGGGTACGTGTTAGGGTTAGGGTAGGGGTTAGGGTTAGGGTACGCGTTAGGGTTAGGGTAGTTATTAAACCTATCCCACTCTCTAGATACCCCTTAGCACGTCAAGGAATATTATTTGAGGGTCCAGCCATGGAGAAGAGTTTAGACACTAGGAGAAGATAAGGAACACACCCATTATCAGGAAATCACATTAGGATTCTCTTTTTAACCTGTTCCTTAAATCACTAGTGCTTAGGAAATCTATTGGAGGCAGAAGCAGTCAAGGGTAGCTTAGGGTTAGGGTTAGGGTTAGGGCTAGGGTTAGGACACGGCTTAGGGTACGGGTTCGGGTACGGGTTCGTGTACGGCGTAGTGTATGGGTTTGGGTTAGGGTTAGGGTTAGTTTGAAGGTTAGGGCTCGGTTTAGGGTACGGGTTAGGATTAGGGTTCGTGTTAGGGTTAGGGTAGGGGATAGGGTTAGGGTACGCGTTAGGGTTAGCGTAGTTATTAAACCTATCCCACTCTCTAGATACCCCTTAGCACGTCAAGGAATATTATTTGGGGGTCCAGCCATGGAGAAGAGTTTAGACACTATGAGAAGATAAGGAACACACCCATTATCCTGAAATCACATTAGGATTCTCTTTTTAACCTGTTCCTTAAAACACTAGTGCTTAGGAAATCTATTGGAGGCAGAAGCAGTCAAGGGTAGCTTAGGGTTAGGGTTACGGTTAGGGTTAGGGTTAGGGTATGTCTTAGGGTACGGGTTCGGGTACGGGTTCGGGTACGGCGTAGGGTATGTGTTAGGGTTAGGGTTAGGGTTAGTTTGAGGGTTAGGGCTCGGTTTAGGGTACGGGTTAGGATTAGGGTTCGTGTTAGGGTTAGGGTAGGGGTTAGGGTTAGGGTACGCGTTAGGGTTAGGGTAGTTATTAAACCTATCCCACTCCCTAGATACCCCTTAGCACGTCAAGGAATATTATTTGGGGGTCCAGCCATGGAGAAGAGTTTAGACAGTAGGAGAAGATAAGGAACACACCCATTATCCTGAATACACATTAGGATTCTCTTTTTAACCTGTTCCTTAATACACTAGTGCTTAGGAAATCTATTGGAGGCAGAAGCAGTCAAGGGTAGCTTAGGGTTAGGGTTAGGTTTAGGTTTAGGGTTAGGGTTACGGTTAGGGTTAGGGTACGGCTTAGTGTACGGGTTCGGGTACGGGTTCGGGTATGGCGTAGGGTATGGGTTAGGGTTAAGGTTAGGGTTAGTTTGAGGGTTAGGGCTCGGTTTAGGATACGGGTTAGGATTAGGGTACGTCTTAGGGTTAGGGTAGGGGTTAGGGTTAGGGTACGCGTTAGGGTTAGGGTAGTTATTAAACCTATCCCACTCCCTAGATAGCCCTTAGCACGTCAAGGAATATTATTTGGGGGTCCAGCCATGGAGAAGAGTTTAGACACTAGGAGAAGATGAGGAACACACCCATTATCAAGAAATCACATTAGGATTCTCTTTTTAACCTGTTCCTTAAAACACTAGTGCTTAGGAAATCTATTGGAGGCAGAAGCAGTCAAGGGTAGCTTAGGGTTAGGGTTAGGGTTAGGGTTAGGGTTAGCTTTAGGGTACGGCTTAGGGTACGGGTTCGGGTACGGGTTCGGGTACGGCGTAGGGTATGGGTTAGGGTTAGGGTTAGGGTTAGTTTGAGGGTTAGGGCTCGGTTTAGGGTACGGGTTAGGATTAGGGTACGTGTTAGGGTTAGGGTACGCGTTAGGGTTAGGGTAGTTATTAAACCTATCCCACTCTCTAGATACCCCTTAGCACGTCAAGGAATATTATTTGGGTGTCCAGCCATGGAGAAGTGTTTAGACACTAGGAGAAGATAAGGAACACACCCATTATCAAGAAATCACATTAGGATTCTCTTTTTAACCTGTTCCTTAAAACACTAGTTCTTAGGAAATCTATTGGAGGCAGAAGCAGTCAAGGGTAGCTTAGGGTTAGGGTTAGGTTTAGGGTTAGGCTTAGGGTTAGAGTACGGCTTAGGGTACGGTTTCGGGTACGGGTTCGTGTACGGCGTAGGGTATGGGTTAGGGTTAGGGTTAGTTTGAAGGTTAGGGCTCGGTTTAGGGTACGGGTTAGGATTAGGGTACGTGTTAGGGTTAGTGTAGGGGTTAGGGTTAGGGTACGCGTTAGGGTTAGGGTAGTTATTAAACCTATCCCACTCTCTAGATACCCTTTAGCACGTCAAGGAATATTATTTGGGGGTCCAGCCATGGAGAAGAGTTTAGACATTAGGAGAAGATAAGGAACACACCCATTATCAAGAAATCACATTAGGATTCTCTTTTTAACCTGTTCCTTAAAACACTAGTGCTTAGGAAATCTATTGGAGGCAGAAGCAGTCAAGGGTAGCTTAGGGTTAGGGTTAGGGTTAGGGTACGGCTTAGGGTACGGGTTCGGGTACGGGTTCGGGTACGGGTTCGGGTACGGCGTAGGGTATGGGTTAGGTTTAGGGTTAGGGTTAGTTTGAGGGTTAGGGCTCGGTTTAGGTTACGGGTTAGGATTAGGGTACGTGTTAGGTTTAGGGTAGGGGTTAGGGTTAGGGTACGCGTTAGGGTTAGGCTAGTTATTAAACCTATCCCACTCTCTAGATACCCCTTAGCACGTCAAGGAATATTATTTGGGTGTCCAGCCATGGAGAAGAGTTTAGACACTAGGAGAAGATAAGGAACACACCCATTATCAATAAATCACATTAGGATTCTCTTTTTAACCTGTTCCTTAAAACACTAGTGCTTAGGAAATCTATTGGAGGCAGAAGCAGTCAAGGGTAGCTTAGGGTTAGGGTTTGGGTTAGGGTACGGCTTAGGGTACGGGTTCGGGTACGGGTTCGGGTACGGGTTTGGGTATGGCGTACGATATGGGTTAGGGTTAGTTTGAAGGTTAGGGCTCGGTTTAGGGTACGGGTTAGGATTAGGGTTCGTGTTAGGGTTAGGGTAGGGGTTAGGGTTAGGGTACGCGTTAGGGTTAGGGTAGTTATTAAACCTATCCCACTCCCTAGATACCCCTTAGCACGTCAAGTAATATTATTTGGGGGTCCAGCCATGGAGAAGAGTTTAGACAGTAGGAGAAGATAAGGAACACACCCATTATCCTGAAATCACATTAGGATTCTCTTTTTAACCTGTTCCTTAATACACTAGTGCTTAGGAAATCTATTGGAGGCAGAAGCAGTGAAGGGTAGCTTAGGGTTAGGGTTAGGTTTAGGTTTAGGGTTAGGGTTAGGGTTAGGGTTAGGGTACGGCTTAGTGTACGGGTTCGGGTACGGGTTCGGATATGGCGTAGGGTATGGGTTAGGGTTAGGGTTAGGGTTAGTTTGAGGGTTAGGGCTCGGTTTAGGTTACGGGTTAGGATTAGGGTACGTCTTAGGGTTAGGGTAGGGGTTAGGGTTAGGGTACGCGTTAGGGTTAGGGTAGTTATTAAACCTATCCCACTCTCTAGATAACCCTTAGCACGTCAAGGAATATTATTTGGGGGTCCAGCCATGGAGAAGAGTTTAGACACTAGGAGAAGATGAGGAACACACCCATTATCAAGAAATCACATTAGGATTCTCTTTTTAACCTGTTCCTTAAAACACTAGTGCTTAGGAAATCTATTGGAGGCAGAAGGAGTCAAGGGTAGCTTAGGGTTAGGGTTAGGGTTAGGGTTAGGGTTAGCTTTAGGGTACGGCTTAGGGTACGGGTTCGCGTACGGGTTCGGGTACGGCGTAGGGTATGGGTTAGGGTTAGGTTTAGGGATAGTTTGAGGGTTAGGGCTCGGTTTAGGGTACGGGTTAGGATTAGGGTACGTGTTAGGGTTAGGGTACGCGTTAGGGTTAGGGTAGTTATTAAACCTATCCCACTCTCTAGATACCCCTTAGCACGTCAAGGAATATTATTTGGGTGTCCAGCCATGGAGAAGAGTTTAGACACTAGGAGAAGATAAGGAACACACCCATTATCAAGAAATCACATTAGGATTCTCTTTTTAACCTGTTCCTTAAAACACTAGTGCTTAGGAAAACTATTGGAGGCAGAAGCAGTCAAGGGTAGCTTAGGGTTAGGGTTAGGTTTAGGGTTAGGGTTAGGGGTAGGGTACGGCTTAGGGTACGGTTTCGGGTACGGGTTCGTGTATGGCGTAGGGTATGGGTTAGGGTTAGGGTTAGTTTGAAGGTTAGGGCTCGGTTTAGGGTACGGGTTAGGATTAGGGTACGTGTTAGGGTTAGGGTAGGGGTTAGGGTTAGGGTACGCGTTAGGGTTAGGGTAGTTATTAAACCTATCCCACTCTCTAGATAACCCTTAGCACGTCAAGGAATATTATTTGGGGGTCCAGCCATGGAGAAGAGTTTAGACACTAGGAGCAGATAAGGAACACACCCATTATCAAGAAATCACATTAGGATTCTCTTTTTAACCTGTTCCTTAATACACTAGTGCTTAGGAAATCTATTGGAGGCAGAAGCAGTCAAGGGTAGCTTAGGGTTAGGGTTAGGGTTAGGGTACGGCTTAGGGTACGGGTTCGGGTTCGGGTTCGTGTACGGCGTAGGGTATGGGTTAGGGTTAGGGTTAGGGTTAGTTTGAAGGTTAGGGCTCGGTTTAGGGTACGGGTTAGGATTAGGGTTCGTGTTAGGGTTAGGGTAGGGGTTAGGGTTAGGGTACGCGTTAGGGTTAGGGTAGTTATTAAACCTATCCCACTCTCTAGATACCCCTTAGCACGTCAAGGAATATTATTTGGGGGTCCAGCCATGGAGAAGAGCTTAGACACTAGGAGAAGATAAGGAACACACCCATTATCCTGAAATCACATTAGGATTCTCTTTTTAACCTGTTCCTTAATACACTAGTGCTTAGGAAATCTATTGGAGGCAGAAGCAGTCAAGGGTAGCTTAGGGTTAGGGTTACGGTGAGGGTTAGGGTTAGCGTATGGCTTAGGGTACGGGTTCGGGTACGGGTTCGGGTACGGCGTAGGGTATGGGTTAGGGTTAGGGTTAGGGTTAGTTTGAGGGTTAGGGCTCCGTTTAGGGTACGGGTTAGGATTAGGGTACATGTTAGGGTTAGGGTAGGGGTTAGGGTTAGGGTACGCGTTAGGGTTAGGGTAGTTGTTAAACCTATCCCACTCTCTAGATACCCCTTAGCACGTCAAGGAATATTATTTGGGGGTCCAGCCATGGAGAAGAGTTTAGACACTAGGAGAAGATAAGGAACACACCCATTATCAAGAAATCACATTAGGATTCTCTTTTTAACCTGTTCCTTAAAACACTAGTGCTTAGGAAATCTATTGGAGGCAGAAGCAGTCAAGGGTAGCTTAGGGTTAGGGTTAGGGTTAGGGTACGGCTTAGGGTACGGGTTCGGGTACGGGTTCGGGTACGGGTTCGGGTACGGCGTAGGGTATGGGTTAGGTTTAGGGTTAGGGTTAGTTTGAGGGTTAGGGCTCGGTTTAGGTTACGGGTTAAGATTAGGGTACGTGTTAGGGTTAGGGTAGGGGTTAGGGTTAGGGTACGCGTTAGGGTTAGGGTAGTTATTAAACCTATCCCACTCTCTAGATACCCCTTAGCACGTCAAGGAATATTATTTGGGGGTCCAGCCATGGAGAAGAGTTTAGACACTAGGAGAAGATAAGGAACACACCCATTATCAAGAAATCACATTAGGATTCTCTTTTTAACCTGTTCCTTAAAACACTAGTGCTTAGGAAATCTATTGGAGGCAGAAGCAGTCAAGGGTAGCTTAGGGATAGGGTTAGGGTTAGGGCTAGGGTTAGGACACGGCTTAGGGTACGGGTTCGGGTACGGGTTCGTGTACGGCGTAGTGTATGGGTTTGGGTTAGGGTTAGGGTTAGTTTGAAGGTTAGGGCTCGGTTTAGGGTACGGGTTAGGATTAGGGTTCGTGTTAGGGTTAGGGTAGGGGTTAGGGTTAGGGTACGCGTTAGGGTTAGCGTAGTTATTAAACCTATCCCACTCTCTAGATACCCCTTAGCACGTCAAGGAATATTATTTGGGGGTCCAGCCATGGAGAAGAGTTTAGACACTAGGAGAAGATAAGGAACACACCCATTATCCTGAAATCACAATAGGATTCTCTTTTTAACCTGTTCCTTAATACACTAGTGCTTAGGAAATCTATTGGAGGCAGAAGCAGTCAAGGGTAGCTTAGGGTTAGGGTTACGGTTAGGGTTAGGGTTAGGGTATGGCTTAGGGTACGGGTTCGGGTACGGGTTCGGGTACTGCGTAGGGTATGGGTTAGGGTTAGTGTTAGGGTTAGTTTGTAGGTTAGGGCTCGGTTTAGGGTACGGGTTAGGATTAGGGTACGTCTTAGGGTTAGGGTAGGGGTTAGGTTTAGGGTACGCGTTAGGGTTAAGTTAGTTATTAAACCTATCCCACTCTCTAGATACCCCTTAGCACGTCAAGGAATATTATTTGGGGGTCCAGCCATGGAGAAGAGTTTAGACACAAGGAGAAGATAAGGAACACACCCATTATCAAGAAATCACATTAGGATTCTCTTTTTAACCTGTTCCTTAAAACACTAGTGCTTAGGAAATCTATTGGAGGCAGAAGCAGTCAAGGGTAGCTTAGGGTTAGGGTTAGGGTTAGGGTACGGCTTAGGGTACGGGTTCGGGTACGGGTTCGGGTATGGCGTAGGGTATGGGTTAGGGTTAGGGTTAGGGTTAGTTTGAGGGTTAGGGCTCGGTTTAGGGTACGGGTTAGGATTAGGGTACGTCTTAGGGTTAGGGTAGGGGTTAGGGTTAGGGTACGCGTTAGGGTTAGGGTAGTTATTAAACCTATCCCACTCCCTAGATAGCCCTTAGCACGTCAAGGAATATTATTTGGGGGTCCAGCCATGGAGAAGAGTTTAGACACTAGGAGAAGATGAGGAACACACCCATTATCAAGAAATCACATTAGGATTCTCTTTTTAACCTGTTCCTTAAAACACTAGTGCTTAGGAAATCTATTGGAGGCAGAAGCAGTCAAGGGTAGCTTAGGGTTAGGGTTAGGGTTAGGGTTAGGGTTAGCTTTAGGGTTCGGCTTAGGGTACGGGTTCGGGTACGGGTTCGGGTACGGCGTAGGGTATGGGTTAGGGTTAGGGTTAGGGTTAGTTTGAGGGTTAGGGCTCGGTTTAGGGTACGGGTTAGGATTAGGGTACGTGTTAGGGTAAGGGTACGCGTTAGGGTTAGGGTAGTTATTAAACCTATCCCACTCTCTAGATACCCTTTAGCACGTCAAGGAATATTATTTGGGGGTCCAGCCTTGGAGAAGAGTTTAGACACTAGGAGAAGATAAGGAACACACCCATTATCAAGAAATCACATTAGGATTCTCTTTTTAACCTGTTCCTTAAAACACTAGTGCTTAGGAAATCTATTGGAGGCAGAAGCAGTCAAGGGTAGCTTAGGGTTAGGGTTAGGGTTAGGGTACGGCTTAGGGTACGGGTTCGGGTACGGGTTCGGGTACGGGTTCGGGTACGGCGTAGGGTATGGGTTAGGTTTAGGGTTAGGGTTAGTTTGAGGGTTAGGGCTCGGTTTAGGTTACGGGTTAGGATTAGGGTACGTGTTAGGGTTAGGGTAGGGGTTAGGGTTAGGGTACGCGTTAGGGTTAGGGTAGTTATTAAACCTATCCCACTCTCTAGATACCCCTTAGCACGTCAAGGAATATTATTTGGGTGTCCAGCCATGGAGAAGAGTTTAGACACTAGGAGAAGATAAGGAACACACCCATTATCAATAAATCACATTAGGATTCTCTTTTTAACCTGTTCCTTAAAACACTAGTGCTTAGGAAATCTATTGGAGGCAGAAGCAGTCAAGGGTAGCTTAGGGTTAGGGTTAGGGTTAGGGTTAGGGTTAGCTTTAGGGTACGGCTTAGGGTACGGGTTCGGGTACGGGTTCGGGTACGGCGTAGGGTATGGGTTAGGGTTAGGTTTAGGGTTAGTTTGAGGGTTAGGGCTCGGTTTAGGGTACGGGTTAGGATTAGGGTACGTGTTAGGGTTAGGGTACGCGTTAGGGTTAGGGTAGTTATTAAACCTATCCCACTCTCTAGATACCCCTTAGCACGTCAAGGAATATTATTTGGGGGTCCAGCCATGGAGAAGAGTTTAGACACTAGGAGAAGATAAGGAACACACCCATTATCAAGAAATCACATTAGGATTCTCTTTTTAACCTGTTCCTTAAAACACTAGTGCTTAGGAAATCTATTGGAGGCAGAAGCAGTCAAGGGTAGCTTAGGGTTAGGGTTAGGTTTAGGGTTAGGGTTAGGGTTAGGGTACGGCTTAGGGTACGGTTTCGGGTACGGGTTCGTGTATGGCGTAGGGTATGGGTTAGGGTTAGGGTTAGTTTGAAGGTTAGGGCTCGGTTTAGGGTACGGGTTAGGATTAGGGTACGTGTTAGGGTTAGGGTAGGGGTTAGGGTTAGGGTACGCGTTAGGGTTAGGGTAGTTATTAAACCTATCCCACTCTCTAGATACCCCTTAGCACGTCAAGGAATATTATTTGGGGGTCCAGCCATGGAGAAGAGTTTAGACACTAGGAGAAGATAAGGAACACACCCATTATCAAGAAATTACATTAGGATTCTCTTTTTAACCTGTTCCTTAAAACACTAGTGCTTAGGAAATCTATTGGAGGCAGAAGCAGTCAAGGGTAGCTTAGGGTTAGGGTTGGGGTTAGGGTACGGCTTAGGGTACGGGTTCGGGTACGGGTTCGGGTACGGCGTAGGGTATGGGTTAGGTTTAGGGTTAGTTTGAGGGTTAGGGCTCGGTTTAGGTTACGGGTTAGGATTAGGGTACGTGTTAGGGTTAGGGTAGGGGTTAGGGTTAGGGTACGCGTTAGGGTTAGGGTAGTTATTAAACCTATCCCACTCTCTAGATACCCCTTAGCACGTCAAGGAATAATATTTGGGGGTCCAGCCATGGAGAAGAGTTTAGACACTAGGAGAAGATAAGGAACACACCCATTATCAATAAATCACATTAGGATTCTCTTTTTTACCTGTTCCTTAAAACACTAGTGCTTAGGAAATCTATTGGAGGCAGAAGAAGTCAAGGGTAGCTTAGGGTTAGGGTTTGGGTTAGGGTACGGCTTAGGGTACGGGTTCGGGTACGGGTTCGGGTACGGGTTTGGGTATGGCATACGATATGGGTTAGGGTTAGGGTTAGGGTTAGTTTGAGGGTTAGGGCTCGGTGTAGGGTACGGGTTAGGATTAGGGTTCGTGTTAGGGTTAGGGTAGGGGTTAGGGTTAGGGTACGCGTTAGGGTTAGTGTAGTTATTAAACCTATCCCACTCTCTAGATACCCCTTAGCACGTCAAGGAATATTATTTGGGTGTCCAGCCATGGAGAAGAGTTTAGACATTAGGAGAAGATAAGGAACACACCCATTATCAAGAAATCACATTAGGATTCTCTTTTTAACCTGTTCCTTAAAACACTAGTGCTTAGGAAATCTATTGGAGGCAGAAGCAGTCAAGGGTAGCTTAGGGTTAGGGTTAGGGTTAGGGTTAGGGTTAGGGTACGGCTTAGGGTACGGGTTCGGGTACGGGTTCGTGTATGGCGTAGGGTATGGGTTAGGGTTAGGGCTAGGGTTAGTTTGAAGGTTAGGGCTCGGTTTACGGTACGGGTTAGGATTAGGGTTCGTGTTAGGGTTAGGGTAGGGGTTAGGGTTAGGGTACGCGTTAGGGTTAGGGTAGTTATTAAACCTATCCCACTCCCTAGATACCCCTTAGCACGTCAAGGAATATTATTTGGGGGTCCAGCCATGGAGAAGAATTTAGACAGTAGGAGAAGATGAGGAACACACCCATTATCAAGAAATCACATTAGGATTCTCTTTTTAACCTGTTCCTTAAAACACTAGTGCTTAGGAAATCTTTTGGAGGCAGAAGCAATCAAGGGTAGCTTAGGGTTAGGGTTAGGGTTAGGGTTAGGGTTAGCTTTAGGGTTCGGCTTAGGGTACGGGTTCGGGTACGGGTTCGGGTACGGCGTAGGGTATGGGTTAGGGTTAGGGTTAGGGTTAGTTTGAGGGTTAGGGCTCGGTTTAGGGTACGGGTTAGGATTAGGGTACGGGTTAGGGTTAGGGTACGCGTTAGGGTTAGGGTAGTTATTAAACCTATCCCACTCTCTAGATACCCCTTAGCACGTCAAGGAATATTATTTGGGTGTCCAGCCATGGAGAAGAGTTTAGACACTAGGAGAAGATAAGGAACACACCCATTATCAAGAAATCACATTAGGATTCTCTTTTTAACCTGTTCCTTAAAACACTAGTGCTTAGGAAATCTATTGGAGGCAGAAGCAGTCAAGGGTAGCTTAGGGTTAGGGTTAGGTTTAGGGTTAGGGTTAGGGTTAGGGTACGGCTTAGGGTACGGTTTCGGGTACGGGTTCGTGTACGGCGTAGGGTATGGGTTAGGGTTAGGGTTAGTTTGAAGGTTAGGGCTCGGTTTAGGGTACGGGTTAGGATTAGGGTACGTGTTAGGGTTAGGGTAGGGGTTAGGGTTAGGGTACGCGTTAGGGTTAGGGTAGTTATTAAACCTATCCCACTCTCTAGATACCCCTTAGCACGTCAAGGAATATTATTTGGGGGTCCAGCCATGGAGAAGAGTTTAGACACTAGGAGAAGATAAGGAACACACCCATTATCAAGAAATCACATTAGGATTCTCTTTTTAACCTGTTCCTTAAAACACTAGTGCTTAGGAAATCTATTGGAGGCAGAAGCAGTCAAGGGTAGCTTAGGGTTAGGGTTAGGGTTAGGGTTAGGGTACGGCTTAGGGTACTGGTTCGGGTACGGGTTCGGGTACGGCGTAGGGTATGGGTTAGGTTTAGGGTTAGGGTTAGTTTGAGGGTTAGGGCTCAGTTTAGGTTACGGGTTAGGATTAGGGTACGTGTTAGGGTTAGGGTAGGGGTTAGGGTTAGGGTACGCGTTAGGGTTAGGGTAGTTATTAAACCTATCCCACTCTCTAGATACCCCTTAGCACGTCAAGGAATATTATTTGGGGGTCCAGCCATGGAGAAGAGTTTAGACACTAGGAGAAGATAAGGAACACACCCATTATCAATAAATCACATTAGGATTCTCTTTTTAACCTGTTCCTTAAAACACTAGTGCTTAGGAAATATATTGGAGGCAGAAGCAGTCAAGGGTAGCTTAGGGTTAGGGTTTGGGTTAGGGTACGGCTTAGGGTACGGGTTCGGGTACGGGTTCGGGTACGGGTTTGGGTATGGCGTACGATATGGGTTAGGGTTAGGGTTAGGGTTAGTTTGAGTGTTAGGGCTCGGTGTAGGGTACGGGTTAGGATTAGGGTACGTGTTAGGGTTAGGGTAGGGGTTAGGGTTAGGGTACGCGTTAGGGTTAGGGTAGTTATTAAACCTATCCCACTCCCTAGATACCCCTTAGCACGTCAAGGAATATTATTTGGGGGTCCAGCCATGGAGAAGAGTTTAGACAGTAGGAGAAGATAAGGAACACACCCATTATCCTGAAATCACATTAGGATTCTCTTTTTAACCTGTTCCTTAATACACTAGTGCTTAGGAAATCTATTGGAAGCAGAAGCAGTCAAGGGTAGCTTAGGGTTAGGGTTAGGTTTAGGTTTAGGGTTAGGGTTACGGTTAGGGTTAGGGTACGGCTTAGTGTACGGGTTCGGGTACGGGTTCGGGTATGGCGTAGGGTATGGGTTAGGGTTAGGGTTAGGGTTAGTTTGAGGGTTAGGGCCCGGTTTAGGTTACGGGTTAGGATTAGGGTACGTCTTAGGGTTAGGGTAGGGGTTAGGGTTAGGGTACGCGTTAGGGTTAGGGTAGTTATTAAACCTATCCCACTCCCTAGATAGCCCTTAGCACGTCAAGGAATATTATTTGGGGGTCCAGCCATGGAGAAGAGTTTAGACACTAGGAGAAGATGAGGAACACACCCATTATCAAGAAATCACATTAGGATTCTCTTTTTAACCTGTTCCTTAAAACACTAGTGCTTAGGAAATCTATTGGAGGCAGAAGCAGTCAAGGGTAGCTTAGGGTTAGGGTTAGGGTTAGGGTTAGGGTTAGCTTTAGGGTACGGCTTAGGGTACGGGTTCGGGTACGGGTTCGGGTACGGCGTAGGGTATGGGTTAGGGTTAGGGTTAGGGTTAGTTTGAGGGTTAGGGCTCGGTTTAGGGTACAGGTTAGGATTAGGGTACGTGTTAGGGTTAGGGTACGCGTTAGGGTTAGGGTAGTTATTAAACCTATCCCACTCTCTAGATACCCCTTAGCACGTCAAGGAATATTATTTGGGTGTCCAGCCATGGAGAAGTGTTTAGACACTAGGAGAAGATAAGGAACACACCCATTATCAAGAAATCACATTAGGATTCTCTTTTTAACCTGTTCCTTAAAACACTAGTGCTTAGGAAATCTATTGGAGGCAGAAGCAGTCAAGGGTAGCTTAGGGTTAGGGTTAGGTTTAGGGTTAGGGTTAGGGTTAGGGTACGGCTTAGGGTACGGTTTCGGGTACGGGTTCGTGTACGGCGTAGGGTATGGGTTAGGGTTAGGGTTAGTTTGAAGGTTAGGGCTCGGTTTAGGGTACGGGATAGGATTAGGGTTCGTGTTAGGGTTAGGGTAGGGTTTAGGGTTAGGGTACGTGTTACGGTTAGGGTAGGGGTTAGGGTTAGGGTACGCGTTAGGGTTAGGGTAGTTATTAAACCTATCCCACTTTCTAGATACCCTTTAGCACGTCAAGGAATATTATTTGGGGGTCCAGCCATGGAGAAGAGTTTAGACACTAGGAGAAGGTAAGGAACACACCCATTATCAAGAAATCACATTAGGATTCTCTTTTTAACCTGTTCCTTAAAACACTAGTGCTTAGGAAATCTATTGGAGGCAGAAGCAGTCAAGGGTAGCTTAGGGTTAGGGTTAGGGTTAGGGTACGGCTTAGGGTACGGGTTCGGGTACGGGTTCGGGTACGGGTTCGGGTACGGCGTAGGGTATGGGTTAGGTTTAGGGTTAGGGTTAGTTTGAGGGTTAGGGCTCGGTTTAGGTTACGGGTTAGGATTATGGTACGTGTTAGGGTTAGGGTAGGGGTTAGGGTTAGGGTACGCGTTAGGGTTAGGGTAGTTATTAAACCTATCCCACTCTCTAGATACCCCTTAGCACGTCAAGTAATATTATTTGGGTGTCCAGCCATGGAGAAGAGTTTAGACACTAGGAGAAGATAAGGAACACACCCATTATCAATAAATCACATTAGGATTCTCTTTTTAACCTGTTCCTTAAAACACTAGTGCTTAGGAAATCTATTGGAGGCAGAAGCTGTCAAGGGTAGCTTAGGGTTAGGTTTTGGGTTAGGGTACGGCTTAGGGTACGGGTTCGGGTACGGGTTCGGGTACGGGTTTGGGTATGGCGTACGATATGGGTTAGGGTTAGGGTTAGGGTTACTTTGAGGGTTAGGGCTCGGTGTAGGGTACGGGTTAGGATTAGGGTACATGTTAGGGTTAGGGTAGGGTTTAGGGTTAGGGTACGCGTTAGGGTTAGGGTAGTTATTAAACCTATCCCACTCTCTAGATACCCCTTAGCACGTCATGGAATATTATTTGGGTGTCCAGCCATGGAGAAGAGTTTAGACACTAGGAGAAGATAAGGAACACACCCATTATCAAGAAATCACATTAGGATTCTCTTTTTAACCTGTTCCTTAAAATACTAGTGCTTAGGAAATCTATTGGAGGCAGAAGCAGTCAAGGGTAGCTTAGGGTTAGGGTTAGGTTTAGGGTTAGGGTTAGGGTTAGGGTACGGCTTAGGGTACGGGTTCGGGTACGGGTTCGTGTACGGCGTAGGGTATGGGTTAGGGTTAGGGTTAGGGTTAGTTTGAAGGTTAGGGCTCGGTTTAGGGTACGGGTTAGGATTACGGTTCGTGTTAGGGTTAGGGTAGGGGTTAGGGTTAGGGTACGCGTTAGGGTTAGGGTAGTTATTAAACCTATCCCACTCCCTAGATACCCCTTAGCACGTCAAGGAATATTATTTGGGGGTCCAGCCATGGAGAAGAGTTTAGACAGTAGGAGAAGATAAGGAACACACCCATTATCCTGAAATCACATTAGGATTCTCTTTTTAACCTGCTCCTTAATACACTAGTGCTTAGGAAATCTATTGGAGGCAGAAGCAGTGAAGGGTAGCTTAGGGTTAGGGTTAGGTTTAGGTTTAGGGTTAGGGTTAGGGTTAGGGTTAGGGTACGGCTTAGTGTACGGGTTCGGGTACGGGTTCGGGTATGGCGTAGGGTATGGGTTAGGGTTAGGGTTAGGGTTAGTTTGAGGGTTAGGGCTCGGTTTAGGTTACGGGTTAGGATTAGGGTACGTCTTAGGGTTAGGGTAGAGGTTAGGGTTAGGGTACGCGTTAGGGTTAGGGTAGTTATTAAACCTATCCCACTCTCTAGATAACCCTTAGCACGTCAAGGAATATTATTTGGGGGTCCAGCCATGGAGAAGAGTTTAGACACTAGGAGAAGATGAGGAACACACCCATTATCAAGAAATCACATTAGGATTCTCTTTTTAACCTGTTCCTTAAAACACTAGTGCTTAGGAAATCTATTGGAGGCAGAAGCAGTCAAGGGTAGCTTAGGGTTAGGGTTAGGGTTAGGGTTAGGGTTAGCTTTAGGGTACGGCTTAGGGTACGGGTTCGGTTACGGGTTCGGGTACGGCGTAGGGTATGGGTTAGGGTTAGGGTTAGGGTTAGTTTGAGGGTTAGGGCTCGGTTTAGGGTACGGGTTAGGATTAGTGTACGTGTTAGGGTTAGGGTACGCGTTAGGGTTAGGGTAGTTATTAAACCTATCCCACTCTCTAGATACCCCTTAGCACGTCAAGGAATATTATTTGGGTGTCCAGCCATGGAGAAGAGTTTAGACACTAGGAGAAGATAAGGAACACACCCATTATCAAGAAATCACATTAGGATTCTCTTTTTAACCTGTTCCTTAAAACACTAGTGCTTAGGAAATCTATT
Organism: Eschrichtius robustus; assembly: GCF_028021215.1. Lineage (NCBI taxonomy): Eukaryota > Metazoa > Chordata > Mammalia > Artiodactyla > Eschrichtiidae > Eschrichtius > Eschrichtius robustus. The sequence goes on from NW_027175226.1 coordinate 98,389, forward strand.
GGAGGCAGAAGCAGTCAAGGGTAGCTTAGGGTTAGGGTTAGGTTTAGGGTTAGGGTTAGGGTTAGGGTACGGCTTAGGGTACGGTTTCGGGTACGGGTTCGTGTAGGGCGTAGGGTATGGGTTAGGGTTAGGGTTAGTTTGAAGGTTAGGGCTCGGTTTAGGGTACGGGTTAGGATTAGGGTACGTGTTAGGGTTAGGGTAGGGGTTAGGGTTAGGGTACGCGTTAGGGTTAGGGTAGTTATTAAACCTATCCCACTCTCTAGATACCCCTTAGCACGTCAAGGAATATTATTTGGGGGTCCAGCCATGGAGAAGAGTTTAGACAGTAGGAGAAGATAAGGAACACACCCATTATCAAGAAATCACATTAGGATTCTCTTTTTAACCTGTTCCTTAAAACACTAGTGCTTAGGAAATCTATTGGAGGCAGAAGCAGTCAAGGGTAGCTTAGGGTTAGGGTTAGGGTTAGGGTACGGCTTAGGGTACGGGTTCAGGTACGGGTTCGGGTACGGCGTAGGGTATGGGTTAGGGTTAGGGTTAGGGTTAGTTTGAGGGTTAGGGCTCGGTTTAGGTTACGGGTTAGGATTAGGGTACGTGTTAGGGTTAGGGTAGGGGTTAGGGTTAGGGTACGCGTTAGGGTTAGGGTAGTTATTAAACCTATCCCACTCTCTAGATACCCCTTAGCACGTCAAGGAATATTATTTGGGGGTCCAGCCATGGAGAAGAGTTTAGACAATAGGAGAAGATGAGGAACACACCCATTATCAAGAAATCACATTAGGATTCTCTTTTTAACCTGTTCCTTAAAACACTAGTGCTTAGGAAATCTATTGGAGGCAGAAGCAGTCAAGGGTAGCTTAGGGTTAGGGTTAGGGTTAGGGTTAGGGTTAGCTTTAGGGTACGGCTTAGGGTACGGGTTCGGGTACGGGTTCGGGTATGGCGTAGGGTATGGGTTAGGGTTAGGTTTAGGGTTTGTTTGATGGTTAGGGCTCGGTTTAGGGTACGGGTTAGGATTAGGGTACGTGTTAGGGTTAGGGTACGCGTTAGGGTTAGGGTAGTTATTAAACCTATCCCACTCTCTAGATACCCCTTAGCACGTCAAGGAATATTATTTGGGTGTCCAGCCATGGAGAAGAGTTTAGACACTAGGAGAAGATAAGGAACACACCCATTATCAAGAAATCACATTAGGATTCTCTTTTTAACCTGTTCCTTAAAACACTAGTGCTTAGGAAATCTATTGGAGGCAGAAGCAGTCAAGGGTAGCTTAGGGTTAGGGTTAGGTTTAGGGTTAGGGTTAGGGTTAGGGTACGGCTTAGGGTACGGTTTCGGGTACGGGTTCGTGTAGGGCGTAGGGTATGGGTTAGGGTTAGGGTTAGTTTGAAGGTTAGGGCTCGGTTTAGGGTACGGGTTAGGATTAGGGTACGTGTTAGGGTTAGGGTAGGGTTTAGGGTTAGGGTACGCGTTAGGGTTAGGGTAGTTATTAACCTACCCCACTCTCTAGATACCCCTTAGCACGTCAAGGAATATTATTTGGGGGTCCAGCCATGGAGAAGAGTTTAGACACTAGGAGAAGATGAGGAACACACCCCATTATCAAGAAATCACATTAGGATTCTCTTTTTAACCTGTTCCTTAAAACACTAGTGCTTAGGAAATCTATTGGAGGCAGAAGCAGTCAAGGGTAGCTTAGGGTTAGGGTTAGGTTTAGGGTTAGGGTTAGGGTTAGGGTACGGCTTAGGGTACGGTTTCGGGTACGGGTTCGTGTATGGCGTAGGGTATGGGTTAGGGTTAGGGTTAGTTTGAAGGTTAGGGCTCGGTTTAGGGTACGGGTTAGGATTAGGGTACGTGTTAGGGTTAGGGTAGGGGTTAGGGTTAGGGTACGCGTTAGGGTTAGGGTCGTTATTAAACCTATCCCACTCTCTAGATACCCCTTAGCACGTCAAGGAATATTATTTGGGGGTCCAGCCATGGAGAAGAGTTTAGACACTAGGAGAAGATGAGGAACACACCCATTATCAAGAAATCACATTAGGATTCTCTTTTTAACCTGTTCCTTAAAACACTAGTGCTTAGGAAATCTATTGGAGGCAGAAGCAGTCAAGGGTAGCTTAGGGTTAGGGTTTGGGTTAGGGTACGGCTTAGGGTACGGGTTCGGGTACGGGTTCGGGTACGGGTTTGGGTATGGCATACGATATGGGTTAGGGTTAGGGTTAGGGTTAGTTTGAGGGTTAGGGCTCGGTGTAGGGTACGGGTTAGGATTAGGGTACGTGTTAGGGTTAGGGTAGGGGTTAGGGTTAGGGTACGCGTTAGGGTTAGGGTAGTTATTAAACCTATCCCACTCTCTAGATACCCCTTAGCACGTCAAGGAATATTATTTGGGTGTCCAGCCATGGAGAAGAGTTTAGACACTAGGAGAAGATAAGGAACACACCCATTATCAAGAAATCACATTAGGATTCTCTTTTTAACCTGTTCCTTAAAACACTAGTGCTTAGGAAATCTATTGGAGGCAGAAGCAGTCAAGGGTAGCTTAGGGTTAGGGTTAGGGTTAGGGTTAGGGTTAGGGTACGGCTTAGGGTACGGGTTCGGGTACGGGTTCGTGTATGGCGTAGGGTATGGGTTAGGGTTAGGGTTAGGGTTAGTTTGAAGGTTAGGGCTCGGTTTAGGGTACGGGTTAGGATTAGGGTTCGTGTTAGGGTTAGGGTAGGGGTTAGGGTTAGGGTACGCGTTAGGGTTAGGGTAGTTATTAAACCTATCCCACTCCCTAGATATCCCTTAGCACGTCAAGGAATATTATTTGGGGGTCCAGCCATGGGGAAGAATTTAGACAGTAGGAGAAGATGAGGAACGCACCCATTATCAAGAAATCACATTAGGATTCTCTTTTTAACCTGTTCCTTAAAACACTAGTGCTTAGGAAATCTTTTGGAGGTAGAAGCAGTCAAGGGTATCTTAGGGTTAGGGTTAGGGTTAGTGTTAGGGTTAGCTTTAGGGTTCGGCTTAGGGTACGGGTTCGGGTACGGGTTCGGGTACGGCGTAGGGTATGGGTTAGGGTTAGGGTTAGGGTTAGTTTGAGGGTTAGGGCTCGGTTTAGGGTACGGGTTAGGATTAGGGTACGTGTTAGGGTTAGGGTAGGGTTTAGGGTTAGGGTACCCGTTAGGGTTAGGGTAGTTATTAAACCTATCCCACTCCCTAGATACCCCTTAGCACGTCAAGGAATATTATTTGGGGGTCCAGCCATGGAGAAGAGTTTAGACAGTAGGAGAAGATAAGGAACACACCCATTATCCTGAAATCACATTAGGATTCTCTTTTTAACCTGTTCCTTAATACACTAGTGCTTAGGAAATCTATTGGAGGCAGAAGCAGTCAAGGGTAGCTTAGGGTTAGGGTTAGGTTTAGGTTTAGGGTTAGGGTTACGGTTAGGGTTAGGGTACGGCTTAGTGTACGGGTTCGGGTACGGGTTCGGGTATGGCGTAGGGTATGGGTTAGGGTTAGGGTTAGAGTTAGTTTGAGGTTTAGGGCTCGGTTTAGGTTACGGGTTAGGATTAGGGTACGTCTTAGGGTTAGGGTAGGGGTTACGGTTAGGGTACGCGTTAGGGTTAGGGTAGTTATTAAACCTATCCCACTCCCTAGATAGCCCTTAGCACGTCAAGGAATATTATTTGGGGGTCCAGCCATGGAGAAGAGTTTAGACACTAGGAGAAGATGAGGAACACACCCATTATCAAGAAATCACATTAGGATTCTCTTTTTAACCTGTTCCTTAAAACACTAGTGCTTAGGAAATCTATTGGAGGCAGAAGCAGTCAAGGGTAGCTTAGGGTTAGGGTTAGGGTTAGGGTTAGGGTTAGCTTTAGGGTACGGTTAGGGTACGGGTTCGGGTACGGGTTCGGGTACGGCGTAGGGTATGGGTTAGGGTTAGGGTTAGGGTTAGTTTGAGGGTTAGGGCTCGGTTTAGGGTACGGGTTAGGATTAGGGTACGTGTTAGGGTTAGGGTACGCGTTAGGGTTAGGGTAGTTATTAAACCTATCCCACTCTCTAGATACCCCTTAGCACGTCAAGGAATATTATTTGGGGGTCCAGCCATGGAGAAGAGTTTAGACAGTAGGAGAAGATAAGGAACACACCCATTATCCTGAAATCACATTAGGATTCTCTTTTTAACCTGTTCCTTAATACACTAGTGCTTAGGAAATCTATTGGAGGCAGAAGCATTCAAGGGTAGCTTAGGGTTAGGGTTAGGTTTAGGGTTAGGGTTAGGGTTAGGGTACGGCTTAGGGTACGGTTTCGGGTACGGGTTCGTGTACGGCGTAGGGTATGGGTTAGGGTTAGGGTTAGTTTGAAGGTTAGGGCTCGGTTTAGGGTACGGGTTAGGATTAGGGTTCGTGTTAGGGTTAGGGTAGGGGTTAGGGTTAGGGTACGCGTTAGGGTTAGGGTAGTTATTAAACCTATCCCACTCTCTAGATACCCTTTAGCACGTCAAGGAATATTATTTGGGGGTCCAGCCATGGAGAAGAGTTTAGACACTAGGAGAAGATAAGGAACACACCCATTATCAAGAAATCACATTAGGATTCTCTTTTTAACCTGTTCCTTAAAACACTAGTGCTTAGGAAATCTATTGGAGGCAGAAGCAGTCAAGGGTAGCTTAGGGTTAGGGTTAGGGTTAGGGTACGGCTTAGGGTACGGGTTCGGGTACGGGTTCGGGTACGGGTTCTGGTACAGCGTAGGGTATGGGTTAGGTTTAGGGTTAGTGTTAGTTTGAGGGTTAGGGCTCGGTTTAGGTTACGGGTTAGGATTAGGGTACGTGTTAGGGTTAGGGTAGGGTTAGGGTTAGGGTACGCGTTAGGGTTAGGGTAGTTATTAAACCTATCCCACTCTCTAGATACCCCTTAGCACGTCAAGGAATATTATTTGGGGGTCCAGCCATGGAGAAGAGTTTAGACACTAGGAGAAGATAAGGAACACACCCATTATCAAGAAATCACATTAGGATTCTCTTTTTAACCTGTTCCTTAAAACACTAGTGCTTAGGAAATCTATTGGAGGCAGAAGCAGTCAAGGGTAGCTTAGGGTTAGGGTTAGGGTTAGGGTACGGCTTAGGGTACGGGTTCAGGTACGGGTTCGGGTACGGCGTAGGGTATGGGTTAGGGTTAGGGTTAGGGTTAGTTTGAGGGTTAGGGCTCGGTTTAGGTTACTGGTTAGGATTAGGGTACGTGTTAGGGTTAGGGTAGGGGTTAGGGTTAGGGTACGCGTTAGGGTTAGGGTAGTTATTAAACCTATCCCACTCTCTAGATACCCCTTAGCACGTCAAGGAATATTATTTGGGGGTCCAGCCATGGAGAAGAGTTTAGACACTAGGAGAAGATGAGGAACACACCCATTATCAAGAAATCACATTAGGATTCTCTTTTTAACCTGTTCCTTAAAACACTAGTGCTTAGGAAATCTATTGGAGGCAGAAGCAGTCAAGGGTAGCTTAGGGTTAGGGTTAGGGTTAGGGTTAGGGTTAGCTTTAGGGTACGGCTTAGGGTACGGGTTCGGGTACGGGTTCGGGTACGGCGTAGGGTATGGGTTAGGGTTAGGTTTAGGGTTTGTTTGATGGTTAGGGCTCGGTTTAGGGTACGGGTTAGGATTAGGGTACGTGTTAGGGTTAGGGTACGCGTTAGGGTTAGGGTAGTTATTAAACCTATCCCACTCTCTAGATACCCCTTAGCACGTCAAGGAATATTATTTGGGTGTCCAGCCATGGAGAAGAGTTTAGACACTAGGAGAAGATAAGGAACACACCCATTATCAAGAAATCACATTAGGATTCTCTTTTTAACCTGTTCCTTAAAATACTAGTGCTTAGGAAATCTATTGGAGGCAGAAGCAGTCAAGGGTAGCTTAGGGTTAGGGTTAGGTTTAGGGTTAGGGTTAGGGTTAGGGTACGGCTTAGGGTACGGTTTCGGGTACGGGTTCGTGTATGGCGTAGGTTATGGGTTAGGGTTAGGGTTAGTTTGAAGGTTAGGGCTCGGTTTAGGGTACGGGTTAGGATTAGGGTACGTGTTAGGGTTAGGGTAGGGGTTAGGGTTAGGGTACGCGTTAGGGTTAGGGTAGTTATTAAACCTATCCCACTCTCTAGATACCCCTTAGCACGTCAAGGAATATTATTTGGGGGTCCAGCCATGGAGAAGAGTTTAGACACTAGGAGAAGATGAGGAACACACCCATTATCAAGAAATCACATTAGGATTCTCTTTTTAACCTGTTCCTTAAAACACTAGTGCTTAGGAAATCTATTGGAGGCAGAAGCAGTCAAGGGTAGCTTAGGGTTAGGGTTAGGTTTAGGGTTAGGGTTAGGGTTAGGGTACGGCTTAGGGTACGGTTTCGGGTACGGGTTCGTGTATGGCGTAGGGTATGGGTTAGGGTTAGGGTTAGTTTGAAGGTTAGGGCTCGGTTTAGGGTACGGGTTAGGATTAGGGTACGTGTTAGGGTTAGGGTAGGGGTTAGGGTTAGGGTACGCGTTAGGGTTAGGGTAGTTATTAAACCTATCCCACTCTCTAGATACCCCTTAGCACGTCAAGGAATATTATTTGGGGGTCCAGCCATGGAGAAGAGTTTAGACACTAGGAGAAGATGAGGAACACACCCATTATCAAGAAATCACATTAGGATTCTCTTTTTAACCTGTTCCTTAAAACACTAGTGCTTAGGAAATCTATTGGAGGCAGAAGCAGTCAAGGGTAGCTTAGGGTTAGGGTTTGGGTTAGGGTACGGCTTAGGGTACGGGTTCGGGTACGGGTTCGGGTACGGGTTTGGGTATGGCATACGATATGGGTTAGGGTTAGGGTTAGGGTTAGTTTGAGGGTTAGGGCTCGGTGTAGGGTACGGGTTAGGATTAGGGTACGTGTTAGGGTTAGGGTAGGGGTTAGGGTTAGGGTACGCGTTAGGTTTAGGGTAGTTATTAAACCTATCCCACTCTCTAGATACCCCTTAGCACGTCAAGGAATATTATTTGGGTGTCCAGCCATGGAGAAGAGTTTAGACACTAGGAGAAGATAAGGAACACACCCATTATCAAGAAATCACATTAGGATTCTCTTTTTAACCTGTTCCTTAAAACACTAGTGCTTAGGAAATCTATTGGAGGCAGAAGCAGTCAAGGGTAGCTTAGGGTTAGGGTTAGGTTTAGGGTTAGGGTTAGGGTTAGGGTACGGCTTAGGGTACGGTTTCGGGTACGGGTTCGTGTACGGCGTAGGGTATGGGTTAGGGTTAGGGTTAGTTTGAAGGTTAGGGCTCGGTTTAGGTTACGGGTTAGGATTAGGGTACGTGTTAGGGTTAGGGTACGGGTTAGGGTTAGGGTACGCGTTAGGGTTAGGGTAGTTATTAAACCTATCCCACTCTCTACATACCCCTTAGCACGTCAAGGAATATTATTTGGGGGTCCAGCCATGGAGAAGAGTTTAGACACTAGGAGAAGATAAGGAACACACCCATTATCAAGAAATCACATTAGGATTCTCTTTTTAACCTGTTCCTTAAAACACTAGTGCTTAGGAAATCTATTGGAGGCAGAAGCAGTCAAGGGTAGCTTAGGGTTAGGGTTAGGGTTAGGGTACGGCTTAGGGTATGGGTTCGGGTACGGTTTCGGGTACGGGTTCGGGTACGGCGTAGGGTATGGGTTAGGTTTAGGGTTAGGGTTAGTTTGAGGGTTAGGGCTCGGTTTAGGTTACGGGTTAGGATTAGGGTACGTGTTAGGGTTAGGGTAGGGGTTAGGGTTAGGGTACGCGTTAGGGTTAGGGTAGTTATTAAACCTATCCCACTCTCTAGATACCCTTTAGCACGTCAAGGAATATTATTTGGGGGTCCAGCCATGGAGAAGAGTTTAGACACTAGGAGAAGATAAGGAACACACCCATTATCAATAAATCACATTAGGATTCTCTTTTTAACCTGTTCCTTAAAACACTAGTGCTTAGGAAATCTATTGGAGGCAGAAGCAGTCAAGGGTAGCTTAGGGTTAGGGTTTGGGTTAGGGTACGGCTTAGGGTACGGGTTCGGGTACGGGTTCGGGTACGGGTTTGGGTATTGCGTACGATATGGGTTAGGGTTAGGGTTAGGGTTAGTTTGAGGGTTAGGGCTCGGTGTAGGGTACGGGTTAGGATTAGGGTACGTGTTAGGGTTAGGGTAGGGGTTAGGGTTAGGGTACGCGTTAGGGTTAGGGTAGTTATTAAACCTATCCCACTCCCTAGATACCCCTTAGCACGTCAAGGAATATTATTTGGGGGTCCAGCCATGGAGAAGAGTTTAGACAGTAGGAGAAGATAAGGAACACACCCATTATCCTGAAATCACATTAGGATTCTCTTTTTAACCTGTTCCTTAATACACTAGTGCTTAGGAAATCTATTGGAGGCAGAAGCAGTCAAGGGTAGCTTAGGGTTAGGGTTAGGTTTAGGTTTAGGGTTAGGGTTACGGTTAGGGTTAGGGTACGGCTTAGTGTACGGGTTCGGGTACGGGTTCGGGTATGGCGTAGGGTATGGGTTAGGGTTAGGGTTAGGGTTAGTTTGAGGGTTAGGGCTCGGTTTAGGTTACGGGTTAGGATTAGGGTACGTCTTAGGGTTAGGGTAGGGGTTACGGTTAGGGTACGCGTTAGGGTTAGGGTAGTTATTAAACCTATCCCACTCCCTAGATAGCCCTTAGCACGTCAAGGAATATTATTTGGGGGTCCAGCCATGGAGAAGAGTTTAGACACTAGGAGAAGATGAGGAACACACCCATTATCAAGAAATCACATTAGGATTCTCTTTTTAACCTGTTCCTTAAAACACTAGTGCTTAGGAAATCTATTGGAGGCAGAAGCAGTCAAGGGTAGCTTAGGGTTAGGGTTAGGGTTAGGGTTAGGGTTAGCTTTAGGGTACGGTTAGGGTACGGGTTCGGGTACGGGTTCGGGTACGGCGTAGGGTATGGTTTAGGGTTAGGGTTAGGGTTAGTTTGAGGGTTAGGGCTCGGTTTAGGGTACGGGTTAGGATTAGGGTACGTGTTAGGGTTAGGGTACGCGTTAGGGTTAGGGTAGTTATTAAACCTATCCCACTCTCTAGATACCCCTTAGCACGTCAAGGAATATTATTTGGGTGTCCAGCCATGGAGAAGTGTTTAGACACTAGGAGAAGATAGGGAACACACCCATTATCAAGAAATCACATTAGGATTCTCTGTTTAACCTGTTCCTTAAAACACTAGTGCTTAGGAAATCTATTGGAGGCAGAAGCATTCAAGGGTAGCTTAGGGTTAGGGTTAGGTTTAGGGTTAGGGTTAGGGTTAGGGTACGGCTTAGGGTACGGTTTCGGGTACGGGTTCGTGTACGGCGTAGGGTATGGGTTAGGGTTAGGGTTAGTTTGAAGGTTAGGGCTCGGTTTAGGGTACGGGTTAGGATTAGGGTACGTGTTAGGGTTAGGGTAGGGGTTAGGGTTAGGGTACGCGTTAGGGTTAGGGTAGTTATTAAACCTATCCCACTCTCTAGATACCCCTTAGCACGTCAAGGAATATTATTTGGGGGTCCAGCCATGGAGAAGAGTTTAGACACTAGGAGAAGATGAGGAACACACCCATTATCAAGAAATCACATTAGGATTCTCTTTTTAACCTGTTCCTTAAAACACTAGTGCTTAGGAAATCTATTGGAGGCAGAAGCAGTCAAGGGTAGCTTAGGGTTAGGGTTAGGTTTAGGGTTAGGGTTAGGGTTAGGGTACGGCTTAGGGTACGGTTTCGGGTACGGGTTCGTGTATGGCGTAGGGTATGGGTTAGGGTTAGGGTTAGTTTGAAGGTTAGGGCTCGGTTTAGGGTACGGGTTAGGATTAGGGTACGTGTTAGGGTTAGGGTAGGGGTTAGGGTTAGGGTACGCGTTAGGGTTAGGGTAGTTATTAAACCTATCCCACTCTCTAGATACCCCTTAGCACGTCAAGGAATATTATTTGGGGGTCCAGCCATGGAGAAGAGTTTAGACACTAGGAGAAGATGAGGAACACACCCATTATCAAGAAATCACATTAGGATTCTCTTTTTAACCTGTTCCTTAAAACACTAGTGCTTAGGAAATCTATTGGAGGCAGAAGCAGTCAAGGGTAGCTTAGGGTTAGGGTTTGGGTTAGGGTACGGCTTAGGGTACGGGTTCGGGTACGGGTTCGGGTACGGGTTTGGGTATGGCATACGATATGGGTTAGGGTTAGGGTTAGGGTTAGTTTGAGGGTTAGGGCTCGGTGTAGGGTACGGGTTAGGATTAGGGTACGTGTTAGGGTTAGGGTAGGGGTTAGGGTTAGGGTACGCGTTAGGGTTAGGGTAGTTATTAAACCTATCCCACTCTCTAGATACCCCTTAGCACGTCAAGGAATATTATTTGGGTGTCCAGCCATGGAGAAGAGTTTAGACACTAGGAGAAGATAAGGAACACACCCATTATCAAGAAATCACATTAGGATTCTCTTTTTAACCTGTTCCTTAAAACACTAGTGCTTAGGAAATCTATTGGAGGCAGAAGCAGTCAAGGGTAGCTTAGGGTTAGGGTTAGGGTTAGGGTACGGCTTAGGGTACGGGTTCGGGTACGGTTTCGGGTACGGGTTCGGGTACGGCGTAGGGTATGGGTTAGGTTTAGGGTTAGGGTTAGTTTGAGGGTTAGGGCTCGGTTTAGGTTACGGGTTAGGATTAGGGTACGTGTTAGGGTTAGGGTAGGGGTTAGGGTTAGGGTACGCGTTAGGGTTAGGGTAGTTATTAAACCTATCCCACTCTCTAGATACCCTTTAGCACGTCAAGGAATATTATTTGGGGGTCCAGCCATGGAGAAGAGTTTAGACACTAGGAGAAGATAAGGAACACACCCATTATCAATAAATCACATTAGGATTCTCTTTTTAACCTGTTCCTTAAAACACTAGTGCTTAGGAAATCTATTGGAGGCAGAAGCAGTCAAGGGTAGCTTAGGGTTAGGGTTTGGGTTAGGGTACGGCTTAGGGTACGGGTTCGGGTACGGGTTTGGGTATTGCGTACGATATGGGTTAGGGTTAGGGTTAGGGTTAGTTTGAGGGTTAGGGCTCGGTGTAGGGTACGGGTTAGGATTAGGGTACGTGTTAGGGTTAGGGTAGGGTTTAGGGTTAGGGTACGCGTTAGGGTTAGGGTAGTTATTAAACCTATCCCACTCCCTAGATACCCCTTAGCACGTCAAGGAATATTATTTGGGGGTCCAGCCATGGAGAAGAGTTTAGACAGTAGGAGAAGATAAGGAACACACCCATTATCCTGAAATCACATTAGGATTCTCTTTTTAACCTGTTCCTTAATACACTAGTGCTTAGGAAATCTATTGGAGGCAGAAGCAGTCAAGGGTAGCTTAGGGTTAGGGTTAGGTTTAGGTTTAGGGTTAGGGTTACGGTTAGGGTTAGGGTACGGCTTAGTGTACGGGTTCGGGTATGGCGTAGGGTATGGGTTAGGGTTAGGGTTAGGGTTAGTTTGAGGGTTAGGGCTCGGTTTAGGTTACGGGTTAGGATTAGGGTACGTCTTAGGGTTAGGGTAGGGGTTACGGTTAGGGTACGCGTTAGGGTTAGGGTAGTTATTAAACCTATCCCACTCCCTAGATAGCCCTTAGCACGTCAAGGAATATTATTTGGGGGTCCAGCCATGGAGAAGAGTTTAGACACTAGGAGAAGATGAGGAACACACCCATTATCAAGAAATCACATTAGGATTCTCTTTTTAACCTGTTCCTTAAAACACTAGTGCTTAGGAAATCTATTGGAGGCAGAAGCAGTCAAGGGTAGCTTAGGGTTAGGGTTAGGGTTAGGGTTAGGGTTAGCTTTAGGGTACGGTTAGGGTACGGGTTCGGGTACGGGTTCGGGTACGGCGTAGGGTATGGTTTAGGGTTAGGGTTAGGGTTAGTTTGAGGGTTAGGGCTCGGTTTAGGGTACGGGTTAGGATTAGGGTACGTGTTAGGGTTAGGGTACGCGTTAGGGTTAGGGTAGTTATTAAACCTATCCCACTCTCTAGATACCCCTTAGCACGTCAAGGAATATTATTTGGGTGTCCAGCCATGGAGAAGTGTTTAGACACTAGGAGAAGATAGGGAACACACCCATTATCAAGAAATCACATTAGGATTCTCTGTTTAACCTGTTCCTTAAAACACTAGTGCTTAGGAAATCTATTGGAGGCAGAAGCATTCAAGGGTAGCTTAGGGTTAGGGTTAGGTTTAGGGTTAGGGTTAGGGTTAGGGTACGGCTTAGGGTACGGTTTCGGGTACGGGTTCGTGTACGGCGTAGGGTATGGGTTAGGGTTAGGGTTAGTTTGAAGGTTAGGGCTCGGTTTAGGGTACGGGTTAGGATTAGGGTTCGTGTTAGGGTTAGGGTAGGGGTTAGGGTTAGGGTACGCGTTAGGGTTAGGGTAGTTATTAAACCTATCCCACTCTCTAGATACCCTTTAGCACGTCAAGGAATATTATTTGGGGGTCCAGCCATGGAGAAGAGTTTAGACACTAGGAGAAGATAAGGAACACACCCATTATCAAGAAATCACATTAGGATTCTCTTTTTAACCTGTTCCTTAAAACACTAGTGCTTAGGAAATCTATTGGAGGCAGAAGCAGTCAAGGGTAGCTTAGGGTTAGGGTTAGGGTTAGGGTACGGCTTAGGGTACGGGTTCGGGTACGGGTTCGGGTACGGGTTCTTGTACGGCGTAGGGTATGGGTTAGGTTTAGGGTTAGTGTTAGTTTGAGGGTTAGGGCTCGGTTTAGGTTACGGGTTAGGATTAGGGTACGTGTTAGGGTTAGGTTAGGGGTTAGGGTTAGGGTACGCGTTAGGGTTAGGGTAGTTATTAAACCTATCCCACTCTCTAGATACCCCTTAGCACGTCAAGGAATATTATTTGGGTGTCCAGCCATGGAGAAGAGTTTAGACACTAGGAGAAGATAAGGAACACACCCATTATCAATAAATCACATTAGGATTCTCTTTTTAACCTGTTCCTTAAAACACTAGTGCTTAGGAAATCTATTGGAGGCAGAAGCAGTCAAGGGTAGCTTAGGGTTAGGGTTTGGGTTAGGGTACGGCTTAGGGTACGGGTTCGGGTACGGGTTCGGGTACGGGTTTGGGTATGGCGTACGATATGGGTTAGGGTTAGGGTTAGGGTTACTTTGAGGGTTAGGGCTCGGTGTAGGGTACGGGTTAGGATTAGGGTACATGTTAGGGTTAGGGTAGGGTTTAGGGTTAGGGTACGCGTTAGGGTTAGGGTAGTTATTAAACCTATCCCACTCTCTAGATACCCCTTAGCACGTCATGGAATATTATTTGGGTGTCCAGCCATGGAGAAGAGTTTAGACACTAGGAGAAGATAAGGAACACACCCATTATCAAGAAATCACATTAGGATTCTCTTTTTAACCTGTTCCTTAAAATACTAGTGCTTAGGAAATCTATTGGAGGCAGAAGCAGTCAAGGGTAGCTTAGGGTTAGGGTTAGGTTTAGGGTTAGGGTTAGGGTTAGGGTACGGCTTAGGGTACGGGTTCGGGTACGGGTTCGTGTACGGCGTAGGGTATGGGTTAGGGTTAGGGTTAGGGTTAGTTTGAAGGTTAGGGCTCGGTTTAGGGTACGGGTTAGGATTACGGTTCGTGTTAGGGTTAGGGTAGGGGTTAGGGTTAGGGTACGCGTTAGGGTTAGGGTAGTTATTAAACCTATCCCACTCCCTAGATACCCCTTAGCACGTCAAGGAATATTATTTGGGGGTCCAGCCATGGAGAAGAGTTTAGACAGTAGGAGAAGATAAGGAACACACCCATTATCCTGAAATCACATTAGGATTCTCTTTTTAACCTGCTCCTTAATACACTAGTGCTTAGGAAATCTATTGGAGGCAGAAGCAGTGAAGGGTAGCTTAGGGTTAGGGTTAGGTTTAGGTTTAGGGTTAGGGTTAGGGTTAGGGTTAGGGTACGGCTTAGTGTACGGGTTCGGGTACGGGTTCGGGTATGGCGTAGGGTATGGGTTAGGGTTAGGGTTAGGGTTAGTTTGAGGGTTAGGGCTCGGTTTAGGTTACGGGTTAGGATTAGGGTACGTCTTAGGGTTAGGGTAGAGGTTAGGGTTAGGGTACGCGTTAGGGTTAGGGTAGTTATTAAACCTATCCCACTCTCTAGATAACCCTTAGCACGTCAAGGAATATTATTTGGGGGTCCAGCCATGGAGAAGAGTTTAGACACTAGGAGAAGATGAGGAACACACCCATTATCAAGAAATCACATTAGGATTCTCTTTTTAACCTGTTCCTTAAAACACTAGTGCTTAGGAAATCTATTGGAGGCAGAAGCAGTCAAGGGTAGCTTAGGGTTAGGGTTAGGGTTAGGGTTAGGGTTAGCTTTAGGGTACGGCTTAGGGTACGGGTTCGGTTACGGGTTCGGGTACGGCGTAGGGTATGGGTTAGGGTTAGGGTTAGGGTTAGTTTGAGGGTTAGGGCTCGGTTTAGGGTACGGGTTAGGATTAGTGTACGTGTTAGGGTTAGGGTACGCGTTAGGGTTAGGGTAGTTATTAAACCTATCCCACTCTCTAGATACCCCTTAGCACGTCAAGGAATATTATTTGGGTGTCCAGCCATGGAGAAGAGTTTAGACACTAGGAGAAGATAAGGAACACACCCATTATCAAGAAATCACATTAGGATTCTCTTTTTAACCTGTTCCTTAAAACACTAGTGCTTAGGAAATCTATTGGAGGCAGAAGCAGTCAAGGGTAGCTTAGGGTTAGGGTTAGGTTTAGGGTTAGGGTTAGGGTTAGGGTACGGCTTAGGGTACGGTTTCGGGTACGGGTTCGTGTAGGGCGTAGGGTATGGGTTAGGGTTAGGGTTAGTTTGAAGGTTAGGGCTCGGTTTAGGGTACGGGTTAGGATTAGGGTACGTGTTAGGGTTAGGGTAGGGGTTAGGGTTAGGGTACGCGTTAGGGTTAGGGTAGTTATTAAACCTATCCCACTCTCTAGATACCCCTTAGCACGTCAAGGAATATTATTTGGGGGTCCAGCCATGGAGAAGAGTTTAGACAGTAGGAGAAGATAAGGAACACACCCATTATCAAGAAATCACATTAGGATTCTCTTTTTAACCTGTTCCTTAAAACACTAGTGCTTAGGAAATCTATTGGAGGCAGAAGCAGTCAAGGGTAGCTTAGGGTTAGGGTTAGGGTTAGGGTACGGCTTAGGGTACGGGTTCAGGTACGGGTTCGGGTACGGCGTAGGGTATGGGTTAGGGTTAGGGTTAGGGTTAGTTTGAGGGTTAGGGCTCGGTTTAGGTTACGGGTTAGGATTAGGGTACGTGTTAGGGTTAGGGTAGGGGTTAGGGTTAGGGTACGCGTTAGGGTTAGGGTAGTTATTAAACCTATCCCACTCTCTAGATACCCCTTAGCACGTCAAGGAATATTATTTGGGGGTCCAGC
The DNA here is from genome assembly GCF_028021215.1 of Eschrichtius robustus. NCBI lineage: Eukaryota > Metazoa > Chordata > Mammalia > Artiodactyla > Eschrichtiidae > Eschrichtius > Eschrichtius robustus. The sequence continues at coordinate 113,834 of NW_027175226.1, forward strand.
CATGGAGAAGAGTTTAGACAATAGGAGAAGATGAGGAACACACCCATTATCAAGAAATCACATTAGGATTCTCTTTTTAACCTGTTCCTTAAAACACTAGTGCTTAGGAAATCTATTGGAGGCAGAAGCAGTCAAGGGTAGCTTAGGGTTAGGGTTAGGGTTAGGGTTAGGGTTAGCTTTAGGGTACGGCTTAGGGTACGGGTTCGGGTACGGGTTCGGGTATGGCGTAGGGTATGGGTTAGGGTTAGGTTTAGGGTTTGTTTGATGGTTAGGGCTCGGTTTAGGGTACGGGTTAGGATTAGGGTACGTGTTAGGGTTAGGGTACGCGTTAGGGTTAGGGTAGTTATTAAACCTATCCCACTCTCTAGATACCCCTTAGCACGTCAAGGAATATTATTTGGGTGTCCAGCCATGGAGAAGAGTTTAGACACTAGGAGAAGATAAGGAACACACCCATTATCAAGAAATCACATTAGGATTCTCTTTTTAACCTGTTCCTTAAAACACTAGTGCTTAGGAAATCTATTGGAGGCAGAAGCAGTCAAGGGTAGCTTAGGGTTAGGGTTAGGTTTAGGGTTAGGGTTAGGGTTAGGGTACGGCTTAGGGTACGGTTTCGGGTACGGGTTCGTGTAGGGCGTAGGGTATGGGTTAGGGTTAGGGTTAGTTTGAAGGTTAGGGCTCGGTTTAGGGTACGGGTTAGGATTAGGGTACGTGTTAGGGTTAGGGTACGCGTTAGGGTTAGGGTAGTTATTAAACCTACCCCACTCTCTAGATACCCCTTAGCACGTCAAGGAATATTATTTGGGGGTCCAGCCATGGAGAAGAGTTTAGACACTAGGAGAAGATGAGGAACACACCCATTATCAAGAAATCACATTAGGATTCTCTTTTTAACCTGTTCCTTAAAACACTAGTGCTTAGGAAATCTATTGGAGGCAGAAGCAGTCAAGGGTAGCTTAGGGTTAGGGTTAGGTTTAGGGTTAGGGTTAGGGTTAGGGTACGGCTTAGGGTACGGTTTCGGGTACGGGTTCGTGTATGGCGTAGGGTATGGGTTAGGGTTAGGGTTAGTTTGAAGGTTAGGGCTCGGTTTAGGGTACGGGTTAGGATTAGGGTACGTGTTAGGGTTAGGGTAGGGGTTAGGGTTAGGGTACGCGTTAGGGTTAGGGTCGTTATTAAACCTATCCCACTCTCTAGATACCCCTTAGCACGTCAAGGAATATTATTTGGGGGTCCAGCCATGGAGAAGAGTTTAGACACTAGGAGAAGATGAGGAACACACCCATTATCAAGAAATCACATTAGGATTCTCTTTTTAACCTGTTCCTTAAAACACTAGTGCTTAGGAAATCTATTGGAGGCAGAAGCAGTCAAGGGTAGCTTAGGGTTAGGGTTAGGGTTAGGGTACGGCTTAGGGTACGGTTTCGGGTACGGGTTCGTGTACGGCGTAGGGTATGGGTTAGGGTTAGGGTTAGTTTGAAGGTTAGGGCTCGGTTTAGGGTACGGGTTAGGATTAGGGTTCGTGTTAGGGTTAGGGTAGGGGTTAGGGTTAGGGTACGCGTTAGGGTTAGGGTAGTTATTAAACCTATCCCACTCTCTAGATACCCTTTAGCACGTCAAGGAATATTATTTGGGGGTCCAGCCATGGAGAAGAGTTTAGACACTAGGAGAAGATAAGGAACACACCCATTATCAAGAAATCACATTAGGATTCTCTTTTTAACCTGTTCCTTAAAACACTAGTGCTTAGGAAATCTATTGGAGGCAGAAGCAGTCAAGGGTAGCTTAGGGTTAGGGTTAGGGTTAGGGTACGGCTTAGGGTACGGGTTCAGGTACGGGTTCGGGTACGGCGTAGGGTATGGGTTAGGGTTAGGGTTAGGGTTAGTTTGAGGGTTAGGGCTCGGTTTAGGTTACGGGTTAGGATTAGGGTACGTGTTAGGGTTAGGGTAGGGGTTAGGGTTAGGGTACGCGTTAGGGTTAGGGTAGTTATTAAACCTATCCCACTCTCTAGATACCCCTTAGCACGTCAAGGAATATTATTTGGGGGTCCAGCCATGGAGAAGAGTTTAGACACTAGGAGAAGATGAGGAACACACCCATTATCAAGAAATCACATTAGGATTCTCTTTTTAACCTGTTCCTTAAAACACTAGTGCTTAGGAAATCTATTGGAGGCAGAAGCAGTCAAGGGTAGCTTAGGGTTAGGGTTAGGGTTAGGGTTAGGGTTAGCTTTAGGGTACGGCTTAGGGTACGGGTTCGGGTACGGGTTCGGGTACGGCGTAGGGTATGGGTTAGGGTTAGGTTTAGGGTTTGTTTGATGGTTAGGGCTCGGTTTAGGGTACGGGTTAGGATTAGGGTACGTGTTAGGGTTAGGGTACGCGTTAGGGTTAGGGTAGTTATTAAACCTATCCCACTCTCTAGATACCCCTTAGCACGTCAAGGAATATTATTTGGGTGTCCAGCCATGGAGAAGAGTTTAGACACTAGGAGAAGATAAGGAACACACCCATTATCAAGAAATCACATTAGGATTCTCTTTTTAACCTGTTCCTTAAAATACTAGTGCTTAGGAAATCTATTGGAGGCAGAAGCAGTCAAGGGTAGCTTAGGGTTAGGGTTAGGTTTAGGGTTAGGGTTAGGGTTAGGGTACGGCTTAGGGTACGGTTTCGGGTACGGGTTCGTGTATGGCGTAGGTTATGGGTTAGGGTTAGGGTTAGTTTGAAGGTTAGGGCTCGGTTTAGGGTACGGGTTAGGATTAGGGTACGTGTTAGGGTTAGGGTAGGGGTTAGGGTTAGGGTACGCGTTAGGGTTAGGGTAGTTATTAAACCTATCCCACTCTCTAGATACCCCTTAGCACGTCAAGGAATATTATTTGGGGGTCCAGCCATGGAGAAGAGTTTAGACACTAGGAGAAGATGAGGAACACACCCATTATCAAGAAATCACATTAGGATTCTCTTTTTAACCTGTTCCTTAAAACACTAGTGCTTAGGAAATCTATTGGAGGCAGAAGCAGTCAAGGGTAGCTTAGGGTTAGGGTTAGGTTTAGGGTTAGGGTTAGGGTTAGGGTACGGCTTAGGGTACGGTTTCGGGTACGGGTTCGTGTATGGCGTAGGGTATGGGTTAGGGTTAGGGTTAGTTTGAAGGTTAGGGCTCGGTTTAGGGTACGGGTTAGGATTAGGGTACGTGTTAGGGTTAGGGTAGGGGTTAGGGTTAGGGTACGCGTTAGGGTTAGGGTAGTTATTAAACCTATCCCACTCTCTAGATACCCCTTAGCACGTCAAGGAATATTATTTGGGGGTCCAGCCATGGAGAAGAGTTTAGACACTAGGAGAAGATGAGGAACACACCCATTATCAAGAAATCACATTAGGATTCTCTTTTTAACCTGTTCCTTAAAACACTAGTGCTTAGGAAATCTATTGGAGGCAGAAGCAGTCAAGGGTAGCTTAGGGTTAGGGTTTGGGTTAGGGTACGGCTTAGGGTACGGGTTCGGGTACGGGTTCGGGTACGGGTTTGGGTATGGCATACGATATGGGTTAGGGTTAGGGTTAGGGTTAGTTTGAGGGTTAGGGCTCGGTGTAGGGTACGGGTTAGGATTAGGGTACGTGTTAGGGTTAGGGTAGGGGTTAGGGTTAGGGTACGCGTTAGGTTTAGGGTAGTTATTAAACCTATCCCACTCTCTAGATACCCCTTAGCACGTCAAGGAATATTATTTGGGTGTCCAGCCATGGAGAAGAGTTTAGACACTAGGAGAAGATAAGGAACACACCCATTATCAAGAAATCACATTAGGATTCTCTTTTTAACCTGTTCCTTAAAACACTAGTGCTTAGGAAATCTATTGGAGGCAGAAGCAGTCAAGGGTAGCTTAGGGTTAGGGTTAGGTTTAGGGTTAGGGTTAGGGTTAGGGTACGGCTTAGGGTACGGTTTCGGGTACGGGTTCGTGTACGGCGTAGGGTATGGGTTAGGGTTAGGGTTAGTTTGAAGGTTAGGGCTCGGTTTAGGTTACGGGTTAGGATTAGGGTACGTGTTAGGGTTAGGGTACGGGTTAGGGTTAGGGTACGCGTTAGGGTTAGGGTAGTTATTAAACCTATCCCACTCTCTAGATACCCCTTAGCACGTCAAGGAATATTATTTGGGGGTCCAGCCATGGAGAAGAGTTTAGACACTAGGAGAAGATAAGGAACACACCCATTATCAAGAAATCACATTAGGATTCTCTTTTTAACCTGTTCCTTAAAACACTAGTGCTTAGGAAATCTATTGGAGGCAGAAGCAGTCAAGGGTAGCTTAGGGTTAGGGTTAGGGTTAGGGTACGGCTTAGGGTATGGGTTCGGGTATGGGTTCGGGTACGGGTTCGGGTATGGCGTAGGGTATGGGTTAGGTTTAGGGTTAGGGTTAGTTTGAGGGTTAGGGCTCGGTGTAGGGTACGGGTTAGGATTAGGGTACGTGTTAGGGTTAGGGTAGGGGTTAGGGTTAGGGTACGCGTTAGGGTTAGGGTAGTTATTAAACCTATCCCACTCCCTAGATACCCCTTAGCACGTCAAGGAATATTATTTGGGGGTCCAGCCATGGAGAAGAGTTTAGACAGTAGGAGAAGATAAGGAACACACCCATTATCCTGAAATCACATTAGGATTCTCTTTTTAACCTGTTCCTTAATACACTAGTGCTTAGGAAATCTATTGGAGGCAGAAGCAGTCAAGGGTAGCTTAGGGTTAGGGTTAGGTTTAGGTTTAGGGTTAGGGTTACGGTTAGGGTTAGGGTACGGCTTAGTGTACGGGTTCGGGTACGGGTTCGGGTATGGCGTAGGGTATGGGTTAGGGTTAGGGTTAGGGTTAGTTTGAGGGTTAGGGCTCGGTTTAGGTTACGGGTTAGGATTAGGGTACGTCTTAGGGTTAGGGTAGGGGTTACGGTTAGGGTACGCGTTAGGGTTAGGGTAGTTATTAAACCTATCCCACTCCCTAGATAGCCCTTAGCACGTCAAGGAATATTATTTGGGGGTCCAGCCATGGAGAAGAGTTTAGACACTAGGAGAAGATGAGGAACACACCCATTATCAAGAAATCACATTAGGATTCTCTTTTTAACCTGTTCCTTAAAACACTAGTGCTTAGGAAATCTATTGGAGGCAGAAGCAGTCAAGGGTAGCTTAGGGTTAGGGTTAGGGTTAGGGTTAGGGTTAGCTTTAGGGTACGGTTAGGGTACGGGTTCGGGTACGGGTTCGGGTACGGCGTAGGGTATGGTTTAGGGTTAGGGTTAGGGTTAGTTTGAGGGTTAGGGCTCGGTTTAGGGTACGGGTTAGGATTAGGGTACGTGTTAGGGTTAGGGTACGCGTTAGGGTTAGGGTAGTTATTAAACCTATCCCACTCTCTAGATACCCCTTAGCACGTCAAGGAATATTATTTGGGTGTCCAGCCATGGAGAAGTGTTTAGACACTAGGAGAAGATAGGGAACACACCCATTATCAAGAAATCACATTAGGATTCTCTGTTTAACCTGTTCCTTAAAACACTAGTGCTTAGGAAATCTATTGGAGGCAGAAGCATTCAAGGGTAGCTTAGGGTTAGGGTTAGGTTTAGGGTTAGGGTTAGGGTTAGGGTACGGCTTAGGGTACGGTTTCGGGTACGGGTTCGTGTACGGCGTAGGGTATGGGTTAGGGTTAGGGTTAGTTTGAAGGTTAGGGCTCGGTTTAGGGTACGGGTTAGGATTAGGGTACGTGTTAGGGTTAGGGTAGGGGTTAGGGTTAGGGTACGCGTTAGGGTTAGGGTAGTTATTAAACCTATCCCACTCTCTAGATACCCCTTAGCACGTCAAGGAATATTATTTGGGGGTCCAGCCATGGAGAAGAGTTTAGACACTAGGAGAAGATGAGGAACACACCCATTATCAAGAAATCACATTAGGATTCTCTTTTTAACCTGTTCCTTAAAACACTAGTGCTTAGGAAATCTATTGGAGGCAGAAGCAGTCAAGGGTAGCTTAGGGTTAGGGTTAGGTTTAGGGTTAGGGTTAGGGTTAGGGTACGGCTTAGGGTACGGTTTCGGGTACGGGTTCGTGTATGGCGTAGGGTATGGGTTAGGGTTAGGGTTAGTTTGAAGGTTAGGGCTCGGTTTAGGGTACGGGTTAGGATTAGGGTACGTGTTAGGGTTAGGGTAGGGGTTAGGGTTAGGGTACGCGTTAGGGTTAGGGTAGTTATTAAACCTATCCCACTCTCTAGATACCCCTTAGCACGTCAAGGAATATTATTTGGGGGTCCAGCCATGGAGAAGAGTTTAGACACTAGGAGAAGATGAGGAACACACCCATTATCAAGAAATCACATTAGGATTCTCTTTTTAACCTGTTCCTTAAAACACTAGTGCTTAGGAAATCTATTGGAGGCAGAAGCAGTCAAGGGTAGCTTAGGGTTAGGGTTTGGGTTAGGGTACGGCTTAGGGTACGGGTTCGGGTACGGGTTCGGGTACGGGTTTGGGTATGGCATACGATATGGGTTAGGGTTAGGGTTAGGGTTAGTTTGAGGGTTAGGGCTCGGTGTAGGGTACGGGTTAGGATTAGGGTACGTGTTAGGGTTAGGGTAGGGGTTAGGGTTAGGGTACGCGTTAGGGTTAGGGTAGTTATTAAACCTATCCCACTCTCTAGATACCCCTTAGCACGTCAAGGAATATTATTTGGGTGTCCAGCCATGGAGAAGAGTTTAGACACTAGGAGAAGATAAGGAACACACCCATTATCAAGAAATCACATTAGGATTCTCTTTTTAACCTGTTCCTTAAAACACTAGTGCTTAGGAAATCTATTGGAGGCAGAAGCAGTCAAGGGTAGCTTAGGGTTAGGGTTAGGGTTAGGGTACGGCTTAGGGTACGGGTTCGGGTACGGTTTCGGGTACGGGTTCGGGTACGGCGTAGGGTATGGGTTAGGTTTAGGGTTAGGGTTAGTTTGAGGGTTAGGGCTCGGTTTAGGTTACGGGTTAGGATTAGGGTACGTGTTAGGGTTAGGGTAGGGGTTAGGGTTAGGGTACGCGTTAGGGTTAGGGTAGTTATTAAACCTATCCCACTCTCTAGATACCCTTTAGCACGTCAAGGAATATTATTTGGGGGTCCAGCCATGGAGAAGAGTTTAGACACTAGGAGAAGATAAGGAACACACCCATTATCAATAAATCACATTAGGATTCTCTTTTTAACCTGTTCCTTAAAACACTAGTGCTTAGGAAATCTATTGGAGGCAGAAGCAGTCAAGGGTAGCTTAGGGTTAGGGTTTGGGTTAGGGTACGGCTTAGGGTACGGGTTCGGGTACGGGTTCGGGTACGGGTTTGGGTATTGCGTACGATATGGGTTAGGGTTAGGGTTAGGGTTAGTTTGAGGGTTAGGGCTCGGTGTAGGGTACGGGTTAGGATTAGGGTACGTGTTAGGGTTAGGGTAGGGTTTAGGGTTAGGGTACGCGTTAGGGTTAGGGTAGTTATTAAACCTATCCCACTCCCTAGATACCCCTTAGCACGTCAAGGAATATTATTTGGGGGTCCAGCCATGGAGAAGAGTTTAGACAGTAGGAGAAGATAAGGAACACACCCATTATCCTGAAATCACATTAGGATTCTCTTTTTAACCTGTTCCTTAATACACTAGTGCTTAGGAAATCTATTGGAGGCAGAAGCAGTCAAGGGTAGCTTAGGGTTAGGGTTAGGTTTAGGTTTAGGGTTAGGGTTACGGTTAGGGTTAGGGTACGGCTTAGTGTACGGGTTCGGGTATGGCGTAGGGTATGGGTTAGGGTTAGGGTTAGGGTTAGTTTGAGGGTTAGGGCTCGGTTTAGGTTACGGGTTAGGATTAGGGTACGTCTTAGGGTTAGGGTAGGGGTTACGGTTAGGGTACGCGTTAGGGTTAGGGTAGTTATTAAACCTATCCCACTCCCTAGATAGCCCTTAGCACGTCAAGGAATATTATTTGGGGGTCCAGCCATGGAGAAGAGTTTAGACACTAGGAGAAGATGAGGAACACACCCATTATCAAGAAATCACATTAGGATTCTCTTTTTAACCTGTTCCTTAAAACACTAGTGCTTAGGAAATCTATTGGAGGCAGAAGCAGTCAAGGGTAGCTTAGGGTTAGGGTTAGGGTTAGGGTTAGGGTTAGCTTTAGGGTACGGTTAGGGTACGGGTTCGGGTACGGGTTCGGGTACGGCGTAGGGTATGGTTTAGGGTTAGGGTTAGGGTTAGTTTGAGGGTTAGGGCTCGGTTTAGGGTACGGGTTAGGATTAGGGTACGTGTTAGGGTTAGGGTACGCGTTAGGGTTAGGGTAGTTATTAAACCTATCCCACTCTCTAGATACCCCTTAGCACGTCAAGGAATATTATTTGGGTGTCCAGCCATGGAGAAGTGTTTAGACACTAGGAGAAGATAGGGAACACACCCATTATCAAGAAATCACATTAGGATTCTCTGTTTAACCTGTTCCTTAAAACACTAGTGCTTAGGAAATCTATTGGAGGCAGAAGCATTCAAGGGTAGCTTAGGGTTAGGGTTAGGTTTAGGGTTAGGGTTAGGGTTAGGGTACGGCTTAGGGTACGGTTTCGGGTACGGGTTCGTGTACGGCGTAGGGTATGGGTTAGGGTTAGGGTTAGTTTGAAGGTTAGGGCTCGGTTTAGGGTACGGGTTAGGATTAGGGTTCGTGTTAGGGTTAGGGTAGGGGTTAGGGTTAGGGTACGCGTTAGGGTTAGGGTAGTTATTAAACCTATCCCACTCTCTAGATACCCTTTAGCACGTCAAGGAATATTATTTGGGGGTCCAGCCATGGAGAAGAGTTTAGACACTAGGAGAAGATAAGGAACACACCCATTATCAAGAAATCACATTAGGATTCTCTTTTTAACCTGTTCCTTAAAACACTAGTGCTTAGGAAATCTATTGGAGGCAGAAGCAGTCAAGGGTAGCTTAGGGTTAGGGTTAGGGTTAGGGTACGGCTTAGGGTACGGGTTCGGGTACGGGTTCGGGTACGGGTTCTTGTACGGCGTAGGGTATGGGTTAGGTTTAGGGTTAGTGTTAGTTTGAGGGTTAGGGCTCGGTTTAGGTTACGGGTTAGGATTAGGGTACGTGTTAGGGTTAGGTTAGGGGTTAGGGTTAGGGTACGCGTTAGGGTTAGGGTAGTTATTAAACCTATCCCACTCTCTAGATACCCCTTAGCACGTCAAGGAATATTATTTGGGTGTCCAGCCATGGAGAAGAGTTTAGACACTAGGAGAAGATAAGGAACACACCCATTATCAATAAATCACATTAGGATTCTCTTTTTAACCTGTTCCTTAAAACACTAGTGCTTAGGAAATCTATTGGAGGGAGAAGCAGTCAAGGGTAGCTTAGGGTTAGGGTTTGGGTTAGGGTACGGCTTAGGGTACGGGTTCGGGTACGGGTTTGGGTACGGGTTTGGGTATGGCGTACGATATGGGTTAGGGTTAGGGTTAGGGTTAGTTTGAGGGTTAGGGCTCGGTGTAGGGTACGGGTTAGGATTAGGGTACGTGTTAGGGTTAGGGTAGGGGTTAGGGTTAGGGTACGCGTTAGGGTTAGGGTAGTTATTAAACCTATCCCACTCTCTAGATACCCTTTAGCACGTCAAGGAATATTATTTGGGGGTCCAGCCATGGAGAAGAGTTTAGACACTAGGAGAAGATAAGGAACTTACCCATTATCAATAAATCACATTAGGATTCTCTTTTTAACCTGTTCCTTAAAACACTAGTGCTTAGGAAATCTATTGGAGGCAGAAGCAGTCAAGGGTAGCTTAGGGTTAGGGTTTGGGTTAGGGTACGGCTTAGGGTACGGGTTCGGGTACGGGTTCGGGTACGGGTTTGGGTATGGCGTACGATATGGGTTAGGGTTAGGGTTAGGGTTAGTTTGAGGGTTAGGGCTCGGTGTACGGTACGGGTTAGGATTAGGGTACGTGTTAGGGTTAGGGTAGGGTTTAGGGTTAGGGTACCCGTTAGGGTTAGGGTAGTTATTAAACCTATCCCACTCCCTAGATACCCCTTAGCACGTCAAGGAATATTATTTGGGGGTCCAGCCATGGAGAAGAGTTTAGACAGTAGGAGAAGATAAGGAACACACCCATTATCCTGAAATCACATTAGGATTCTCTTTTTAACCTGTTCCTTAATACACTAGTGCTTAGGAAATCTATTGGAGGCAGAAGCAGTCAAGGGTAGCTTAGGGTTAGGGTTAGGTTTAGGTTTAGGGTTAGGGTTACGGTTAGGGTTAGGGTACGGCTTAGTGTACGGGTTCGGGTACGGGTTCGGGTATGGCGTAGGGTATGGGTTAGGGTTAGGGTTAGGGTTAGTTTGAGGTTTAGGGCTCGGTTTAGGTTACGGGTTAGGATTAGGGTACGTCTTAGGGTTAGGGTAGGGGTTACGGTTAGGGTACGCGTTAGGGTTAGGGTAGTTATTAAACCTATCCCACTCCCTAGATAGCCCTTAGCACGTCAAGGAATATTATTTGGGGGTCTAGCCATGGAGAAGAGTTTAGACACTAGGAGAAGATGAGGAACACACCCATTATCAAGAAATCACATTAGGATTCTCTTTTTAACCTGTTCCTTAAAACACTAGTGCTTAGGAAATCTATTGGAGGCAGAAGCAGTCAAGGGTAGCTTAGGGTTAGGTTTAGGGTTAGGGTTAGGGTTAGCTTTAGGGTACGGTTAGGGTACGGGTTCGGGTACGGGTTCGGGTACGGCATAGGGTATGGGTTAGGGTTAGGGTTAGGGTTAGTTTGAGGGTTAGGGCTCGGTTTAGGGTACGGGTTAGGATTAGGGTACGTGTTAGGGTTAGGGTACGCGTTAGGGTTAGGGTAGTTATTAAACCTATCCCACTCTCTAGATACCCCTTAGCACGTCAAGGAATATTATTTGGGTGTCCAGCCATGGAGAAGTGTTTAGACACTAGGAGAAGATAGGGAACACACCCATTATCAAGAAATCACATTAGGATTCTCTGTTTAACCTGTTCCTTAAAACACTAGTGCTTAGGAAATCTATTGGAGGCAGAAGCATTCAAGGGTAGCTTAGGGTTAGGGTTAGGTTTAGGGTTAGGGTTAGGGTTAGGGTACGGCTTAGGGTACGGTTTCGGGTACGGGTTCGTGTACGGCGTAGGGTATGGGTTAGGGTTAGGGTTAGTTTGAAGGTTAGGGCTCGGTTTAGGGTACGGGTTAGGATTAGGGTACGTGTTAGGGTTAGGGTAGGGGTTAGGGTTAGGGTACGCGTTAGGGTTAGGGTAGTTATTAAACCTATCCCACTCTCTAGATACCCCTTAGCACGTCAAGGAATATTATTTGGGGGTCCAGCCATGGAGAAGAGTTTAGACACTAGGAGAAGATGAGGAACACACCCATTATCAAGAAATCACATTAGGATTCTCTTTTTAACCTGTTCCTTAAAACACTAGTGCTTAGGAAATCTATTGGAGGCAGAAGCAGTCAAGGGTAGCTTAGGGTTAGGGTTAGGTTTAGGGTTAGGGTTAGGGTTAGGGTACGGCTTAGGGTACGGTTTCGGGTACGGGTTCGTGTATGGCGTAGGGTATGGGTTAGGGTTAGGGTTAGTTTGAAGGTTAGGGCTCGGTTTAGGGTACGGGTTAGGATTAGGGTACGTGTTAGGGTTAGGGTAGGGGTTAGGGTTAGGGTACGCGTTAGGGTTAGGGTAGTTATTAAACCTATCCCACTCTCTAGATACCCCTTAGCACGTCAAGGAATATTATTTGGGGGTCCAGCCATGGAGAAGAGTTTAGACACTAGGAGAAGATGAGGAACACACCCATTATCAAGAAATCACATTAGGATTCTCTTTTTAACCTGTTCCTTAAAACACTAGTGCTTAGGAAATCTATTGGAGGCAGAAGCAGTCAAGGGTAGCTTAGGGTTAGGGTTTGGGTTAGGGTACGGCTTAGGGTACGGGTTCGGGTACGGGTTCGGGTACGGGTTTGGGTATGGCATACGATATGGGTTAGGGTTAGGGTTAGGGTTAGTTTGAGGGTTAGGGCTCGGTGTAGGGTACGGGTTAGGATTAGGGTACGTGTTAGGGTTAGGGTAGGGGTTAGGGTTAGGGTACGCGTTAGGGTTAGGGTAGTTATTAAACCTATCCCACTCTCTAGATACCCCTTAGCACGTCAAGGAATATTATTTGGGTGTCCAGCCATGGAGAAGAGTTTAGACACTAGGAGAAGATAAGGAACACACCCATTATCAAGAAATCACATTAGGATTCTCTTTTTAACCTGTTCCTTAAAACACTAGTGCTTAGGAAATCTATTGGAGGCAGAAGCAGTCAAGGGTAGCTTAGGGTTAGGGTTAGGGTTAGGGTACGGCTTAGGGTACGGGTTCGGGTACGGTTTCGGGTACGGGTTCGGGTACGGCGTAGGGTATGGGTTAGGTTTAGGGTTAGGGTTAGTTTGAGGGTTAGGGCTCGGTTTAGGTTACGGGTTAGGATTAGGGTACGTGTTAGGGTTAGGGTAGGGGTTAGGGTTAGGGTACGCGTTAGGGTTAGGGTAGTTATTAAACCTATCCCACTCTCTAGATACCCTTTAGCACGTCAAGGAATATTATTTGGGGGTCCAGCCATGGAGAAGAGTTTAGACACTAGGAGAAGATAAGGAACACACCCATTATCAATAAATCACATTAGGATTCTCTTTTTAACCTGTTCCTTAAAACACTAGTGCTTAGGAAATCTATTGGAGGCAGAAGCAGTCAAGGGTAGCTTAGGGTTAGGGTTTGGGTTAGGGTACGGCTTAGGGTACGGGTTCGGGTACGGGTTCGGGTACGGGTTTGGGTATTGCGTACGATATGGGTTAGGGTTAGGGTTAGGGTTAGTTTGAGGGTTAGGGCTCGGTGTAGGGTACGGGTTAGGATTAGGGTACGTGTTAGGGTTAGGGTAGGGTTTAGGGTTAGGGTACGCGTTAGGGTTAGGGTAGTTATTAAACCTATCCCACTCCCTAGATACCCCTTAGCACGTCAAGGAATATTATTTGGGGGTCCAGCCATGGAGAAGAGTTTAGACAGTAGGAGAAGATAAGGAACACACCCATTATCCTGAAATCACATTAGGATTCTCTTTTTAACCTGTTCCTTAATACACTAGTGCTTAGGAAATCTATTGGAGGCAGAAGCAGTCAAGGGTAGCTTAGGGTTAGGGTTAGGTTTAGGTTTAGGGTTAGGGTTACGGTTAGGGTTAGGGTACGGCTTAGTGTACGGGTTCGGGTATGGCGTAGGGTATGGGTTAGGGTTAGGGTTAGGGTTAGTTTGAGGGTTAGGGCTCGGTTTAGGTTACAGGTTAGGATTAGGGTACGTCTTAGGGTTAGGGTAGGGGTTACGGTTAGGGTACGCGTTAGGGTTAGGGTAGTTATTAAACCTATCCCACTCCCTAGATAGCCCTTAGCACGTCAAGGAATATTATTTGGGGGTCCAGCCATGGAGAAGAGTTTAGACACTAGGAGAAGATGAGGAACACACCCATTATCAAGAAATCACATTAGGATTCTCTTTTTAACCTGTTCCTTAAAACACTAGTGCTTAGGAAATCTATTGGAGGCAGAAGCAGTCAAGGGTAGCTTAGGGTTAGGGTTAGGGTTAGGGTTAGGGTTAGCTTTAGGGTACGGTTAGGGTACGGGTTCGGGTACGGGTTCGGGTACGGCGTAGGGTATGGTTTAGGGTTAGGGTTAGGGTTAGTTTGAGGGTTAGGGCTCGGTTTAGGGTACGGGTTAGGATTAGGGTACGTGTTAGGGTTAGGGTACGCGTTAGGGTTAGGGTAGTTATTAAACCTATCCCACTCTCTAGATACCCCTTAGCACGTCAAGGAATATTATTTGGGTGTCCAGCCATGGAGAAGTGTTTAGACACTAGGAGAAGATAGGGAACACACCCATTATCAAGAAATCACATTAGGATTCTCTGTTTAACCTGTTCCTTAAAACACTAGTGCTTAGGAAATCTATTGGAGGCAGAAGCATTCAAGGGTAGCTTAGGGTTAGGGTTAGGTTTAGGGTTAGGGTTAGGGTTAGGGTACGGCTTAGGGTACGGTTTCGGGTACGGGTTCGTGTACGGCGTAGGGTATGGGTTAGGGTTAGGGTTAGTTTGAAGGTTAGGGCTCGGTTTAGGGTACGGGTTAGGATTAGGGTTCGTGTTAGGGTTAGGGTAGGGGTTAGGGTTAGGGTACGCGTTAGGGTTAGGGTAGTTATTAAACCTATCCCACTCTCTAGATACCCTTTAGCACGTCAAGGAATATTATTTGGGGGTCCAGCCATGGAGAAGAGTTTAGACACTAGGAGAAGATAAGGAACACACCCATTATCAAGAAATCACATTAGGATTCTCTTTTTAACCTGTTCCTTAAAACACTAGTGCTTAGGAAATCTATTGGAGGCAGAAGCAGTCAAGGGTAGCTTAGGGTTAGGGTTAGGGTTAGGGTACGGCTTAGGGTACGGGTTCGGGTACGGGTTCGGGTACGGGTTCTTGTACGGCGTAGGGTATGGGTTAGGTTTAGGGTTAGTGTTAGTTTGAGGGTTAGGGCTCGGTTTAGGTTACGGGTTAGGATTAGGGTACGTGTTAGGGTTAGGTTAGGGGTTAGGGTTAGGGTACGCGTTAGGGTTAGGGTAGTTATTAAACCTATCCCACTCTCTAGATACCCCTTAGCACGTCAAGGAATATTATTTGGGTGTCCAGCCATGGAGAAGAGTTTAGACACTAGGAGAAGATAAGGAACACACCCATTATCAATAAATCACATTAGGATTCTCTTTTTAACCTGTTCCTTAAAACACTAGTGCTTAGGAAATCTATTGGAGGGAGAAGCAGTCAAGGGTAGCTTAGGGTTAGGGTTTGGGTTAGGGTACGGCTTAGGGTACGGGTTCGGGTACGGGTTTGGGTACGGGTTTGGGTATGGCGTACGATATGGGTTAGGGTTAGGGTTAGGGTTAGTTTGAGGGTTAGGGCTCGGTGTAGGGTACGGGTTAGGATTAGGGTACGTGTTAGGGTTAGGGTAGGGGTTAGGGTTAGGGTACGCGTTAGGGTTAGGGTAGTTATTAAACCTATCCCACTCTCTAGATACCCTTTAGCACGTCAAGGAATATTATTTGGGGGTCCAGCCATGGAGAAGAGTTTAGACACTAGGAGAAGATAAGGAACTTACCCATTATCAATAAATCACATTAGGATTCTCTTTTTAACCTGTTCCTTAAAACACTAGTGCTTAGGAAATCTATTGGAGGCAGAAGCAGTCAAGGGTAGCTTAGGGTTAGGGTTTGGGTTAGGGTACGGCTTAGGGTACGGGTTCGGGTACGGGTTCGGGTACGGGTTTGGGTATGGCGTACGATATGGGTTAGGGTTAGGGTTAGGGTTAGTTTGAGGGTTAGGGCTCGGTGTACGGTACGGGTTAGGATTAGGGTACGTGTTAGGGTTAGGGTAGGGTTTAGGGTTAGGGTACCCGTTAGGGTTAGGGTAGTTATTAAACCTATCCCACTCCCTAGATACCCCTTAGCACGTCAAGGAATATTATTTGGGGGTCCAGCCATGGAGAAGAGTTTAGACAGTAGGAGAAGATAAGGAACACACCCATTATCCTGAAATCACATTAGGATTCTCTTTTTAACCTGTTCCTTAATACACTAGTGCTTAGGAAATCTATTGGAGGCAGAAGCAGTCAAGGGTAGCTTAGGGTTAGGGTTAGGTTTAGGTTTAGGGTTAGGGTTACGGTTAGGGTTAGGGTACGGCTTAGTGTACGGGTTCGGGTACGGGTTCGGGTATGGCGTAGGGTATGGGTTAGGGTTAGGGTTAGGGTTAGTTTGAGGTTTAGGGCTCGGTTTAGGTTACGGGTTAGGATTAGGGTACGTCTTAGGGTTAGGGTAGGGGTTACGGTTAGGGTACGCGTTAGGGTTAGGGTAGTTATTAAACCTATCCCACTCCCTAGATAGCCCTTAGCACGTCAAGGAATATTATTTGGGGGTCTAGCCATGGAGAAGAGTTTAGACACTAGGAGAAGATGAGGAACACACCCATTATCAAGAAATCACATTAGGATTCTCTTTTTAACCTGTTCCTTAAAACACTAGTGCTTAGGAAATCTATTGGAGGCAGAAGCAGTCAAGGGTAGCTTAGGGTTAGGTTTAGGGTTAGGGTTAGGGTTAGCTTTAGGGTACGGTTAGGGTACGGGTTCGGGTACGGGTTCGGGTACGGCATAGGGTATGGGTTAGGGTTAGGGTTAGGGTTAGTTTGAGGGTTAGGGCTCGGTTTAGGGTACGGGTTAGGATTAGGGTACGTGTTAGGGTTAGGGTACGCGTTAGGGTTAGGGTAGTTATTAAACCTATCCCACTCTCTAGATACCCCTTAGCACGTCAAGGAATATTATTTGGGTGTCCAGCCATGGAGAAGTGTTTAGACACTAGGAGAAGATAGGGAACACACCCATTATCAAGAAATCACATTAGGATTCTCTTTTTAACCTGTTCCTTAAAACACTAGTGCTTAGGAAATCTATTGGAGGCAGAAGCATTCAAGGGTAGCTTAGGGTTAGGGTTAGGTTTAGGGTTAGGGTTAGGGTTAGGGTACGGCTTAGGGTACGGGTTCGGGTACTGGTTCGTGTACGGCGTAGGGTATGGGTTAGGGTTAGGGTTAGTTTGAAGGTTAGGGCTCGGTTTAGGGTACGGGTTAGGATTAGGGTTCGTGTTAGGGTTAGGGTAGGGGTTAGGGTTAGGGTACGCGTTAGGGTTAGGGTAGTTATTAAACCTATCCCACTCTCTAGATACCCTTTAGCACGTCAAGGAATATTATTTGCTGGTCCAGCCATGGAGAAGAGTTTAGACACTAGGAGAAGATAAGGAACACACCCATTATCAAGAAATCACATTAGGATTCTCTTTTTAACCTGTTCCTTAAAACACTAGTGCTTAGGAAATCTATTGGAGGCAGAAGCAGTCAAGGGTAGCTTAGGGTTAGGGTTAGGGTTAGGGTACGGCTTAGGGTACGGGTTCGGGTACGGGTTCGGGTACGGGTTCTGGTACAGCGTAGGGTATGGGTTAGGTTTAGGGTTAGTGTTAGTTTGAGGGTTAGGGCTCGGTTTAGGTTACGGGTTAGGATTAGGGTACGTGTTAGGGTTAGGGTAGGGTTAGGGTTAGGGTACGCGTTAGGGTTAGGGTAGTTATTAAACCTATCCCACTCTCTAGATACCCCTTAGCACGTCAAGGAATATTATTTGGGGGTCCAGCCATGGAGAAGAGTTTAGACACTAGGAGAAGATAAGGAACACACCCATTATCAAGAAATCACATTAGGATTCTCTTTTTAACCTGTTCCTTAAAACACTAGTGCTTAGGAAATCTATTGGAGGCAGAAGCAGTCAAGGGTAGCTTAGGGTTAGGGTTAGGGTTAGGGTACGGCTTAGGGTACGGGTTCAGGTACGGGTTCGGGTACGGCGTAGGGTATGGGTTAGGGTTAGGGTTAGGGTTAGTTTGAGGGTTAGGGCTCGGTTTAGGTTACGGGTTAGGATTAGGGTACGTGTTAGGGTTAGGGTAGGGGTTAGGGTTAGGGTACGCGTTAGGGTTAGGGTAGTTATTAAACCTATCCCACTCTCTAGATACCCCTTAGCACGTCAAGGAATATTATTTGGGGGTCCAGCCATGGAGAAGAGTTTAGACACTAGGAGAAGATGAGGAACAAACCCATTATCAAGAAATCACATTAGGATTCTCTTTTTAACCTGTTCCTTAAAACACTAGTGCTTAGGAAATCTATTGGAGGCAGAAGCAGTCAAGGGTAGCTTAGGGTTAGGGTTAGGGTTAGGGTTAGGGTTAGCTTTAGGGTACGGCTTAGGGTACGGGTTCGGGTACGGGTTCGGGTACGGCGTAGGGTATGGGTTAGGGTTAGGTTTAGGGTTTGTTTGATGGTTAGGGCTCGGTTTAGGGTACGGGTTAGGATTAGGGTACGTGTTAGGGTTAGGGTACGCGTTAGGGTTAGGGTAGTTATTAAACCTATCCCACTCTCTAGATACCCCTTAGCACGTCAAGGAATATTATTTGGGTGTCCAGCCATGGAGAAGAGTTTAGACACTAGGAGAAGATAAGGAACACACCCATTATCAAGAAATCACATTAGGATTCTCTTTTTAACCTGTTCCTTAAAATACTAGTGCTTAGGAAATCTATTGGAGGCAGAAGCAGTCAAGGGTAGCTTAGGGTTAGGGTTAGGTTTAGGGTTAGGGTTAGGGTTTGGGTACGGCTTAGGGTACGGTTTCGGGTACGGGTTCGTGTATGGCGTAGGTTATGGGTTAGGGTTAGGGTTAGTTTGAAGGTTAGGGCTCGGTTTAGGGTACGGGTTAGGATTAGGGTACGTGTTAGGGTTAGGGTAGGGGTTAGGGTTAGGGTACGCGTTAGGGTTAGGGTAGTTATTAAACCTATCCCACTCTCTAGATACCCCTTAGCACGTCAAGGAATATTATTTGGGTGTCCAGCCATGGAGAAGTGTTTAGACACTAGGAGAAGATAGGGAACACACCCATTATCAAGAAATCACATTAGGATTCTCTTTTTAACCTGTTCCTTAAAACACTAGTGCTTAGGAAATCTATTGGAGGCAGAAGCATTCAAGGGTAGCTTAGGGTTAGGGTTAGGTTTAGGGTTAGGGTTAGGGTTAGGGTACGGCTTAGGGTACGGGTTCGGGTACTGGTTCGTGTACGGCGTAGGGTATGGGTTAGGGTTAGGGTTAGTTTGAAGGTTAGGGCTCGGTTTAGGGTACGGGTTAGGATTAGGGTTCGTGTTAGGGTTAGGGTAGGGGTTAGGGTTAGGGTACGCGTTAGGGTTAGGGTAGTTATTAAACCTATCCCACTCTCTAGATACCCTTTAGCACGTCAAGGAATATTATTTGCTGGTCCAGCCATGGAGAAGAGTTTAGACACTAGGAGAAGATAAGGAACACACCCATTATCAAGAAATCACATTAGGATTCTCTTTTTAACCTGTTCCTTAAAACACTAGTGCTTAGGAAATCTATTGGAGGCAGAAGCAGTCAAGGGTAGCTTAGGGTTAGGGTTAGGGTTAGGGTACGGCTTAGGGTACGGGTTCGGGTACGGGTTCGGGTACGGGTTCTGGTACAGCGTAGGGTATGGGTTAGGTTTAGGGTTAGTGTTAGTTTGAGGGTTAGGGCTCGGTTTAGGTTACGGGTTAGGATTAGGGTACGTGTTAGGGTTAGGGTAGGGTTAGGGTTAGGGTACGCGTTAGGGTTAGGGTAGTTATTAAACCTATCCCACTCTCTAGATACCCCTTAGCACGTCAAGGAATATTATTTGGGGGTCCAGCCATGGAGAAGAGTTTAGACACTAGGAGAAGATAAGGAACACACCCATTATCAAGAAATCACATTAGGATTCTCTTTTTAACCTGTTCCTTAAAACACTAGTGCTTAGGAAATCTATTGGAGGCAGAAGCAGTCAAGGGTAGCTTAGGGTTAGGGTTAGGGTTAGGGTACGGCTTAGGGTACGGGTTCAGGTACGGGTTCGGGTACGGCGTAGGGTATGGGTTAGGGTTAGGGTTAGGGTTAGTTTGAGGGTTAGGGCTCGGTTTAGGTTACGGGTTAGGATTAGGGTACGTGTTAGGGTTAGGGTAGGGGTTAGGGTTAGGGTACGCGTTAGGGTTAGGGTAGTTATTAAACCTATCCCACTCTCTAGATACCCCTTAGCACGTCAAGGAATATTATTTGGGGGTCCAGCCATGGAGAAGAGTTTAGACACTAGGAGAAGATGAGGAAGAAACCCATTATCAAGAAATCACATTAGGATTCTCTTTTTAACCTGTTCCTTAAAACACTAGTGCTTAGGAAATCTATTGGAGGCAGAAGCAGTCAAGGGTAGCTTAGGGTTAGGGTTAGGGTTAGGGTTAGGGTTAGCTTTAGGGTACGGCTTAGGGTACGGGTTCGGGTACGGGTTCGGGTACGGCGTAGGGTATGGGTTAGGGTTAGGTTTAGGGTTTGTTTGATGGTTAGGGCTCGGTTTAGGGTACGGGTTAGGATTAGGGTACGTGTTAGGGTTAGGGTACGCGTTAGGGTTAGGGTAGTTATTAAACCTATCCCACTCTCTAGATACCCCTTAGCACGTCAAGGAATATTATTTGGGTGTCCAGCCATGGAGAAGAGTTTAGACACTAGGAGAAGATAAGGAACACACCCATTATCAAGAAATCACATTAGGATTCTCTTTTTAACCTGTTCCTTAAAATACTAGTGCTTAGGAAATCTATTGGAGGCAGAAGCAGTCAAGGGTAGCTTAGGGTTAGGGTTAGGTTTAGGGTTAGGGTTAGGGTTTGGGTACGGCTTAGGGTACGGTTTCGGGTACGGGTTCGTGTATGGCGTAGGTTATGGGTTAGGGTTAGGGTTAGTTTGAAGGTTAGGGCTCGGTTTAGGGTACGGGTTAGGATTAGGGTACGTGTTAGGGTTAGGGTAGGGGTTAGGGTTAGGGTACGCGTTAGGGTTAGGGTAGTTATTAAACCTATCCCACTCTCTAGATACCCCTTAGCACGTCAAGGAATATTATTTGGGGGTCCAGCCATGGAGAAGAGTTTAGACACTAGGAGAAGATGAGGAACACACCCATTATCAAGAAATCACATTAGGATTCTCTTTTTAACCTGTTCCTTAAAACACTAGTGCTTAGGAAATCTATTGGAGGCAGAAGCAGTCAAGGGTAGCTTAGGGTTAGGCTTAGGTTTAGGGTTAGGGTTAGGGTTAGGGTACGGCTTTGGGTACGGTTTCGGGTACGGGTTCGTGTATGGCGTAGGGTATGGGTTAGGGTTAGGGTTAGTTTGAAGGTTAGGGCTCGGTTTAGGGTACGGGTTAGGATTAGGGTACGTGTTAGGGTTAGGGTAGGGGTTAGGGTTAGGGTACGCGTTAGGGTTAGGGTAGTTATTAAACCTATCCCACTCTCTAGATACCCCTTAGCACGTCAAGGAATATTATTTGGGGGTCCAGCCATGGAGAAGAGTTTAGACACTAGGAGAAGATGAGGAACACACCCATTATCAAGAAATCACATTAGGATTCTCTTTTTAACCTGTTCCTTAAAACACTAGTGCTTAGGAAATCTATTGGAGGCAGAAGCAGTCAAGGGTAGCTTAGGGTTAGGGTTTGGGTTAGGGTACGGCTTAGGGTACGGGTTCGGGTACGGGTTCGGGTACGGGTTTGGGTATGGCATACGATATGGGTTAGGGTTAGGGTTAGGGTTAGTTTGAGGGTTAGGGCTCGGTGTAGGGTACGGGTTAGGATTAGGGTACGTGTTAGGGTTAGGGTAGGGGTTAGGGTTAGGGTACGCGTTAGGGTTAGGGTAGTTATTAAACCTATCCCACTCTCTAGATACCCCTTAGCACGTCAAGGAATATTATTTGGGTGTCCAGCCATGGAGAAGAGTTTAGACACTAGGAGAAGATAAGGAACACACCCATTATCAAGAAATCACATTAGGATTCTCTTTTTAACCTGTTCCTTAAAACACTAGTGCTTAGGAAATCTATTGGAGGCAGAAGCAGTCAAGGGTAGCTTAGGGTTAGGGTTAGGTTTAGGGTTAGGGTTAGGGTTAGGGTACGGCTTAGGGTACGGTTTCGGGTACGGGTTCGTGTACGGCGTAGGGTATGGGTTAGGGTTAGGGTTAGTTTGAAGGTTAGGGCTCGGTTTAGGTTACGGGTTAGGATTAGGGTACGTGTTAGGGTTAGGGTACGGGTTAGGGTTAGGGTACGCGTTAGGGTTAGGGTAGTTATTAAACCTATCCCACTCTCTAGATACCCCTTAGCACGTCAAGGAATATTATTTGGGGGTCCAGCCATGGAGAAGAGTTTAGACACTAGGAGAAGATAAGGAACACACCCATTATCAAGAAATCACATTAGGATTCTCTTTTTAACCTGTTCCTTAAAACACTAGTGCTTAGGAAATCTATTGGAGGCAGAAGCAGTCAAGGGTAGCTTAGGGTTAGGGTTAGGGTTAGGGTACGGCTTAGGGTACGGGTTCGGGTACGGGTTCGGGTACGGGTTCGGGTACGGCGTAGGGTATGGGTTAGGTTTAGGGTTAGGGTTAGTTTGAGGGTTAGGGCTCGGTTTAGGTTACGGGTTAGGATTAGGGTACGTGTTAGGGTTAGGGTAGGGGTTAGGGTTAGGGTACGCGTTAGGGTTAGGGTAGTTATTAAACCTATCCCACTCTCTAGATACCCTTTAGCACGTCAAGGAATATTATTTGGGGGTCCAGCCATGGAGAAGAGTTTAGACACTAGGAGAAGATAAGGAACACACCCATTATCAATAAATCACATTAGGATTCTCTTTTTAACCTGTTCCTTAAAACACTAGTGCTTAGGAAATCTATTGGAGGCAGAAGCAGTCAAGGGTAGCTTAGGGTTAGGGTTTGGGTTAGGGTACGGCTTAGGGTACGGGTTCGGGTACGGGTTCGGGTACGGGTTTGGGTATTGCGTACGATATGGGTTAGGGTTAGGGTTAGGGTTAGTTTGAGGGTTAGGGCTCGGTGTAGGGTACGGGTTAGGATTAGGGTACGTGTTAGGGTTAGGGTAGGGTTTAGGGTTAGGGTACGCGTTAGGGTTAGGGTAGTTATTAAACCTATCCCACTCCCTAGATACCCCTTAGCACGTCAAGGAATATTATTTGGGGGTCCAGCCATGGAGAAGAGTTTAGACAGTAGGAGAAGATAAGGAACACACCCATTATCCTGAAATCACATTAGGATTCTCTTTTTAACCTGTTCCTTAATACACTAGTGCTTAGGAAATCTATTGGAGGCAGAAGCAGTCAAGGGTAGCTTAGGGTTAGGGTTAGGTTTAGGTTTAGGGTTAGGGTTACGGTTAGGGTTAGGGTTCGGCTTAGTGTACGGGTTCGGGTACGGGTTCGGGTATGGCGTAGGGTATGGGTTAGGGTTAGGGTTAGGGTTAGTTTGAGGGTTAGGGCTCGGTTTAGGTTACGGGTTAGGATTAGGGTACGTCTTAGGGTTAGGGTAGGGGTTACGGTTAGGGTACGCGTTAGGGTTAGGGTAGTTATTAAAGCTATCCCACTCCCTAGATAGCCCTTAGCACGTCAAGGAATATTATTTGGGGGTCCAGCCATGGAGAAGAGTTTAGACACTAGGAGAAGATGAGGAACACACCCATTATCAAGAAATCACATTAGGATTCTCTTTTTAACCTGTTCCTTAAAACACTAGTGCTTAGGAAATCTATTGGAGGCAGAAGCAGTCAAGGGTAGCTTAGGGTTAGGGTTAGGGTTAGGGTTAGGGTTAGCTTTAGGGTACGGTTAGGGTACGGGTTCGGGTACGGGTTCGGGTACGGCGTAGGGTATGGTTTAGGGTTAGGGTTAGGGTTAGTTTGAGGGTTAGGGCTCGGTTTAGGGTACGGGTTAGGATTAGGGTACGTGTTAGGGTTAGGGTACGCGTTAGGGTTAGGGTAGTTATTAAACCTATCCCACTCTCTAGATACCCCTTAGCACGTCAAGGAATATTATTTGGGTGTCCAGCCATGGAGAAGTGTTTAGACACTAGGAGAAGATAGGGAACACACCCATTATCAAGAAATCACATTAGGATTCTCTGTTTAACCTGTTCCTTAAAACACTAGTGCTTAGGAAATCTATTGGAGGCAGAAGCATTCAAGGGTAGCTTAGGGTTAGGGTTAGGTTTAGGGTTAGGGTTAGGGTTAGGGTACGGCTTAGGGTACGGTTTCGGGTACGGGTTCGTGTACGGCGTAGGGTATGGGTTAGGGTTAGGGTTAGTTTGAAGGTTAGGGCTCGGTTTAGGGTACGGGTTAGGATTAGGGTTCGTGTTAGGGTTAGGGTAGGGGTTAGGGTTAGGGTACGCGTTAGGGTTAGGGTAGTTATTAAACCTATCCCACTCTCTAGATACCCTTTAGCACGTCAAGGAATATTATTTGGGGGTCCAGCCATGGAGAAGAGTTTAGACACTAGGAGAAGATAAGGAACACACCCATTATCAAGAAATCACATTAGGATTCTCTTTTTAACCTGTTCCTTAAAACACTAGTGCTTAGGAAATCTATTGGAGGCAGAAGCAGTCAAGGGTAGCTTAGGGTTAGGGTTAGGGTTAGGGTACGGCTTAGGGTACGGGTTCGGGTACGGGTTCGTGTACGGCGTAGGGTATGGGTTAGGGTTAGGGTTAGGGTTAGTTTGAAGGTTAGGGCTCGGTTTAGGGTACGGGTTAGGATTAGGGTTCGTGTTAGTGTTAGGGTAGGGGTTAGGGTTAGGGTACGCGTTAGGGTTAGGGTAGTTATTAAACCTATCCCACTCCCTAGATACCCCTTAGCACGTCAAGGAATATTATTTGGGGGTCCAGCCATGGAGAAGAGTTTAGACAGTAGGAGAAGATAAGGAACACACCCATTATCCTGAAATCACATTAGGATTCTCTTCTTAACCTGTTCCTTAATACACTAGTGCTTAGGAAATCTATTGGAGGCAGAAGCAGTGAAGGGTAGCTTAGGGTTAGGGTTAGGTTTAGGTTTAGGGTTAGGGTTAGGGTTAGGGTTAGGGTACGGCTTAGTGTACGGGTTCGGGTACGGGTTCGGGTATGGCGTAGGGTATGGGTTAGGGTTAGGGTTAGGGTTAGTTTGAGGGTTAGGGCTCGGTTTAGGTTACGGGTTAGGATTAGGGTACGTCTTAGGGTTAGGGTAGGGGTTAGGGTTAGGGTACGCGTTAGGGTTAGGGTAGTTATTAAACCTATCCCACTCTCTAGATAACCCTTAGCACGTCAAGGAATATTATTTGGTGGTCCAGCCATGGAGAAGAGTTTAGACACTAGGAGAAGATGAGGAACACACCCATTATCAAGAAATCACATTAGGATTCTATTTTTAACCTCTTCCTTAAAACACTAGTGCTTAGGAAATCTATTGGAGGCAGAAGTAGTCAAGGGTAGCTTAGGGTTAGGGTTAGGGTTAGGGTTAGTGTTAGCTTTAGGGTACGGCTTAGGGTACGGGTTCAGGTACGGGTTCGGGTACGGCGTAAGGTATGGGTTAGGGTTAGGTTTAGGGTTAGTTTGAGGGTTAGGGCTCGGTTTAGGGTACGGGTTAGGATTAGGGTACGTGTTAGGGTTAGGGTACGCGTTAGGGTTAGGGTAGTTATTAAACCTATCCCACTCTCTAGATACCCCTTAGCACGTCAAGGAATATTATTTGGGGGTCCAGCCATGGAGAAGAGTTTAGACACTAGGAGAAGATAAGGAACACACCCATTATCAAGAAATCACATTAGGATTCTCTTTTTAACCTGTTCCTTAAAACACTAGTGCTTAGGAAATCTATTGGAGGCAGAAGCAGTCAAGGGTAGCTTAGGGTTAGGGTTAGGTTTAGGGTTAGGGTTAGGGTTAGGGTACGGCTTAGGGTACGGTTTCGGGTACGGGTTCGTGTATGGCGTAGGGTGTGGGTTAGTTTGAAGGTTAGGGCTCGGTTTAGGGTACGGGTTAGGATTAGGGTACGTGTTAGGGTTAGGGTAGGGGTTAGGGTTAGGGTACGCGTTAGGGTTAGGGTAGTTATTAAACCTATCCCACTCTCTAGATCCCCTTAGCACGTCAAGGAATATTATTTGGGGGTCCAGCCATGGAGAAGAGTTTAGACACTAGGAGAAGATAAGGAACACACCCATTATCAAGAAATCACATTAGGATTCTCTTTTTAACCTGTTCCTTAAAACACTAGTGCTTAGGAAATCTATTGGAGGCAGAAGCAGTCAAGGGTAGCTTAGGGTTAGGGTTAGGGTTAGGGTACGGCTTAGGGTACGGGTTCGGGTACGGGTTCGGGTACGGGTTCGGGTACGGCGTAGGGTATGGGTTAGGTTTAGGGTTAGGGTTAGTTTGAGGGTTAGGGCTCGGTTTAGGTTACGGGTTAGGATTAGGGTACGCGTTAGGGTTAGGGTAGGGGTTAGGGTTAGGGTACGCGTTAGGGTTAGGGTAGTTATTAAACCTATCCCACTCTCTAGATACCCCTTAGCACGTCAAGGAATATTATTTGGGGGTCCAGCCATGGAGAAGAGTTTAGACACTAGGAGAAGATAAGGAACACACCCATTATCAATAAATCACATTAGGATTCTCTTTTGAATCTGTTCCTTAAAACACTAGTGCTTAGGAAATCTATCGGATGCAGAAGCACTAAAGGGTAGCTTAGGGTTAGGGTTTGGGTTAGGGTACGGCTTAGGGTACGGGTTCGGGTACGGGTTCGGGTACGGTTTTGGGTATGGCATACGATATGGGTTAGGGTTAGGGTTAGGGTTAGTTTGAGGGTTAGGGCTCGGTGTAGGGTACGGGTTAGGATTAGGGTACATGTTAGGGTTAGGGTAGGGGTTAGGGTTAGGGTACGCGTTAGGGTTAGGGTAGTTATTAAACCTATCCCACTCTCTAGATACCCCTTAGCACGTCAAGGAATATTATTTGGGTGTCCAGCCATGGAGAAGAGTTTAGACACTAGGAGAAGATAAGGAACACACCCATTATCAAGAAATCACATTAGGATTCTCTTTTTAACCTGTTCCTTAAAACACTAGTGCTTAGGAAATCTATTGGAGGCAGAAGCAGTCAAGGGTAGCTTAGGGTTAGGGTTAGGGTTAGGGTTAGGGTTAGGGTACGGCTTAGGGTACGGGTTCGGGTACGGGTTCGTGTATGGCGTAGGGTATGGGTTAGGGTTAGGGTTAGGGTTAGTTTGAAGGTTAGGGCTCGGTTTAGGGTATGGGTTAGGATTAGGGTTCGTGTTAGGGTTAGGGTAGGGGTTAGGGTTAGGGTACACGTTAGGGTTAGGGTAGTTATTAAACCTATCCCACTCCCTAGATAACCCTTAGCACGTCAAGGAATATTATTTGGGGGTCCAGCCATGGAGAAGAATTTAGACAGTAGGAGAAGATGAGGAACACACCCATTATCAAGAAATCACATTAGGATTCTCTTTTTAACCTGTTCCTTAAAACACTAGTGCTTAGGAAATCTATTGGAGGCAGAAGCAGTCAAGGGTAGCTTAGGGTTAGGGTTAGGGTTAGGGTTAGGGTTAGTTTGAGGGTTAGGGCTCGGTTTAGGGTACGGGTTAGGATTAGGGTTCGTGTTAGGGTTAGGGTACGCGTTAGGGTTAGGGTAGTTATTAAACCTATCCCACTCTCTAGATACCCCTTAGCACGTCAAGGAATATTATTTGGGTGTCCAGCCATGGAGAAGAGTTTAGACACTAGGAGAAGATAAGGAACACACCCATTATCAAGAAATCACATTAGGATTCTCTTTTTAACCTGTTCCTTAAAACACTAGTGCTTAGGAAATCTATTGGAGGCAGAAGCAGTCAAGGGTAGCTTAGGGTTAGGGTTAGGTGTAGGGTTAGGGTTAGGGTTAGGGTACGGCTTAGGGTACGGTTTCGGGTACGGGTTCGTGTACGGCGTAGGGTATGGGTTAGGGTTAGGGTTAGTTTGAAGGTTAGGGCTCGGTTTAGGGTACGGGTTAGGATTAGGGTACGTGTTAGGGTTAGGGTAGGGGTTAGGGTTAGGGTACGTGTTAGGGTTAGGGTAGTTATTAAACCTATCCCACTCTCTAGATACCCCTTAGCACGTCAAGGAATATTATTGGGGGGTCCAGCCATGGAGAAGAGTTTAGACACTAGGAGAAGATAAGGAACACACCCATTATCAAGAAATCACATTAGGATTCTCTTTTTAACCTGTTCCTTAAAACACTAGTGCTTAGGAAATCTATTGGAGGCAGAAGCAGTCAAGGGTAGCTTAGGGTTAGGGTTCGGGTTAGGGTACGGCTTAGGGTACGGGTTCGGGTACGGGTTCGGGTACGGGTTCGGGTACGGCGTAGGGTATGGGTTAGGTTTAGGGTTAGGGTTAGTTTGAGGGTTAGGGCTCGGTTTAGGTTACGGGTTAGGATTAGGGTACGTGTTAGGGTTAGGGTAGGTGTTAGGGTTAGGGTACGCGTTAGGGTTAGGGTAGTTATTAAACCTATCCCACTCTCTAGATACCCCTTAGCACGTCAAGGAATATTATTTGGGGGTCCAGCCATGGAGAAGAGTTTAGACACTCGGAGAAGATAAGGAACACACCCATTATCAATAAATCACGTTAGGATTCTCTTTTTAACCTGTTCCTTAAAACACTAGTGCTTAGGAAATCTATTGGAGGCAGAAGCAGTCAAGGGTAGCTTAGGGTTAGGGTTTGGGTTAGGGTACGGCTTAGGGTACGGGTTCGGGTACGGGTTCGGGTACGGGTTTGGTTATGGCGTACGATATGGGTTAGGGTTAGGGTTAGGGTTAGTTTGAGGGTTAGGGCTCGGTGTAGTGTACGGGTTAGGATTAGGGTACGTGTTAGGGTTAGGGTAGGGTTTAGGGTTAGGGTACGCGTTAGGGTTAGGGTAGTTATTAAACCTATCCCACTCTCTAGATACCCCTTAGCACGTCAAGGAATATTATTTGGGTGTCCAGCCATGGAGAAGAGTTTAGACACTAGGAGAAGATAAGGAACACACCCATTATCAAGAAATCACATTAGGATTCTCTTTTTAACCTGTTTCTTAAAACACTAGTGCTTAGGAAATCTACTGGAGGCAGAAGCAGTCAAGGGTAGCTTAGGGTTAGGGTTAGGGTTAGGGTTAGGGTTAGGGTACGGCTTAGGGTACGGGTTCGGGTACGGGTTCGAGTACGGCGTAGGGTATGGGTTAGGGTTAGGGTTAGGGTTAGTTTGAAGGTTAGGGCTCGGTTTAGGGTACGGGTTAGGATTAGGGTTCGTGTTAGGGTTAGGGTAGGGGTTAGGGTTAGGGTACGCGTTAGGTTTAGGGTAGTTATTAAACCTATCCCACTCCCTAGATACCCCTTAGCACGTCAAGGAATATTATTTGGGGGTCCATCCATGGAGAAGAGTTCAGAAACTAGGAGAAGATAAGGAACACACCCATTATCAAGAAATCACATTAGGATTCTCTTTTTAACCTGTTCCTTAAAACACTAGTGCTTAGGAAATCTATTGGAGGCAGAAGCAGTCAAGGGTAGCTTAGGTTTTGGGTTAGGGTTAGGGTACGGCTTAGGGTACGGGTTCGGGTACGGGTTCGGGTACGGGTTTGGTTATTGCGTAGGGTATGGGTTAGGGTTAGGGTTAGTTTGAGGGTTAGGGCTCGGTTTAGGGTACGGGTTAGGATTAGGGTACGTGTTAGGGTTAGGGTTAGGGTTAGGGTTAGGGTACGGCTTAGGGTACGGGTTCGGGTACGGGTTCGTGTATGGCGTAGGGTATGGGTTAGGGTTAGGGTTAGGGTTAGTTTGAAGGTTAGGGCTCGGTTTAGGGTACGGGTTAGGATTAGGGTTCGTGTTAGGGTTAGGGTAGGGGTTAGGGTTAGGGTACGCGTTAGGGTTAGGGTAGTTATTAAACCTATCCCACTCCCTAGATATCCCTTAGCACGTCAAGGAATATTATTTGGGGGTCCAGCCATGGGGAAGAATTTAGACAGTAGGAGAAGATGAGGAACGCACCCATTATCAAGAAATCACATTAGGATTCTCTTTTTAACCTGTTCCTTAAAACACTAGTGCTTAGGAAATCTTTTGGAGGTAGAAGCAGTCAAGGGTATCTTAGGGTTAGGGTTAGGGTTAGTGTTAGGGTTAGCTTTAGGGTTCGGCTTAGGGTACGGGTTCGGGTACGGGTTCGGGTACGGCGTAGGGTATGGGTTAGGGTTAGGGTTAGGGTTAGTTTGAGGGTTAGGGCTCGGTTTAGGGTACGGGTTAGGATTAGGGTACGTGTTAGGGTTAGGTTAGGGTTTAGGGTTAGGGTACCCGTTAGGGTTAGGGTAGTTATTAAACCTATCCCACTCCCTAGATACCCCTTAGCACGTCAAGGAATATTATTTGGGGGTCCAGCCATGGAGAAGAGTTTAGACAGTAGGAGAAGATAAGGAACACACCCATTATCCTGAAATCACATTAGGATTCTCTTTTTAACCTGTTCCTTAATACACTAGTGCTTAGGAAATCTATTGGAGGCAGAAGCAGTCAAGGGTAGCTTAGGGTTAGGGTTAGGTTTAGGTTTAGGGTTAGGGTTACGGTTAGGGTTAGGGTACGGCTTAGTGTACGGGTTCGGGTACGGGTTCGGGTATGGCGTAGGGTATGGGTTAGGGTTAGGGTTAGAGTTAGTTTGAGGTTTAGGGCTCGGTTTAGGTTACGGGTTAGGATTAGGGTACGTCTTAGGGTTAGGGTAGGGGTTACGGTTAGGGTACGCGTTAGGGTTAGGGTAGTTATTAAACCTATCCCACTCCCTAGATAGCCCTTAGCACGTCAAGGAATATTATTTGGGGGTCCAGCCATGGAGAAGAGTTTAGACACTAGGAGAAGATGAGGAACACACCCATTATCAAGAAATCACATTAGGATTCTCTTTTTAACCTGTTCCTTAAAACACTAGTGCTTAGGAAATCTATTGGAGGCAGAAGCAGTCAAGGGTAGCTTAGGGTTAGGGTTAGGGTTAGGGTTAGGGTTAGCTTTAGGGTACGGTTAGGGTACGGGTTCGGGTACGGGTTCGGGTACGGCGTAGGGTATGGGTTAGGGTTAGGGTTAGGGTTAGTTTGAGGGTTAGGGCTCGGTTTAGGGTACGGGTTAGGATTAGGGTACGTGTTAGGGTTAGGGTACGCGTTAGGGTTAGGGTAGTTATTAAACCTATCCCACTCTCTAGATACCCCTTAGCACGTCAAGGAATATTATTTGGGTGTCCAGCCATGGAGAAGTGTTTAGACACTAGGAGAAGATAGGGAACACACCCATTATCAAGAAATCACATTAGGATTCTCTTTTTAACCTGTTCCTTAAAACACTAGTGCTTAGGAAATCTATTGGAGGCAGAAGCATTCAAGGGTAGCTTAGGGTTAGGGTTAGGTTTAGGGTTAGGGTTAGGGTTAGGGTACGGCTTAGGGTACGGTTTCGGGTACGGGTTCGTGTACGGCGTAGGGTATGGGTTAGGGTTAGGGTTAGTTTGAAGGTTAGGGCTCGGTTTAGGGTACGGGTTAGGATTAGGGTTCGTGTTAGGGTTAGGGTAGGGGTTAGGGTTAGGGTACGCGTTAGGGTTAGGGTAGTTATTAAACCTATCCCACTCTCTAGATACCCTTTAGCACGTCAAGGAATATTATTTGGGGGTCCAGCCATGGAGAAGAGTTTAGACACTAGGAGAAGATAAGGAACACACCCATTATCAAGAAATCACATTAGGATTCTCTTTTTAACCTGTTCCTTAAAACACTAGTGCTTAGGAAATCTATTGGAGGCAGAAGCAGTCAAGGGTAGCTTAGGGTTAGGGTTAGGGTTAGGGTACGGCTTAGGGTACGGGTTCGGGTACGGGTTCGGGTACGGGTTCTGGTACAGCGTAGGGTATGGGTTAGGTTTAGGGTTAGTGTTAGTTTGAGGGTTAGGGCTCGGTTTAGGTTACGGGTTAGGATTAGGGTACGTGTTAGGGTTAGGGTAGGGTTAGGGTTAGGGTACGCGTTAGGGTTAGGGTAGTTATTAAACCTATCCCACTCTCTAGATACCCCTTAGCACGTCAAGGAATATTATTTGGGGGTCCAGCCATGGAGAAGAGTTTAGACACTAGGAGAAGATAAGGAACACACCCATTATCAAGAAATCACATTAGGATTCTCTTTTTAACCTGTTCCTTAAAACACTAGTGCTTAGGAAATCTATTGGAGGCAGAAGCAGTCAAGGGTAGCTTAGGGTTAGGGTTAGGGTTAGGGTACGGCTTAGGGTACGGGTTCAGGTACGGGTTCGGGTACGGCGTAGGGTATGGGTTAGGGTTAGGGTTAGGGTTAGTTTGAGGGTTAGGGCTCGGTTTAGGTTACGGGTTAGGATTAGGGTACGTGTTAGGGTTAGGGTAGGGGTTAGGGTTAGGGTACGCGTTAGGGTTAGGGTAGTTATTAAACCTATCCCACTCTCTAGATACCCCTTAGCACGTCAAGGAATATTATTTGGGGGTCCAGCCATGGAGAAGAGTTTAGACACTAGGAGAAGATGAGGAACACACCCAATATCAAGAAATCACATTAGGATTCTCTTTTTAACCTGTTCCTTAAAACACTAGTGCTTAGGAAATCTATTGGAGGCAGAAGCAGTCAAGGGTAGCTTAGGGTTAGGGTTAGGGTTAGGGTTAGGGTTAGCTTTAGGGTACGGCTTAGGGTACGGGTTCGGGTACGGGTTCGGGTACGGCGTAGGGTATGGGTTAGGGTTAGGTTTAGGGTTTGTTTGATGGTTAGGGCTCGATTTAGGGTACGGGTTAGGATTAGGGTACGTGTTAGGGTTAGGGTACGCGTTAGGGTTAGGGTAGTTATTAAACCTATCCCACTCTCTAGATACCCCTTAGCACGTCAAGGAATATTATTTGGGTGTCCAGCCATGGAGAAGAGTTTAGACACTAGGAGAAGATAAGGAACACACCCATTATCAAGAAATCACATTAGGATTCTCTTTTTAACCTGTTCCTTAAAATACTAGTGCTTAGGAAATCTATTGGAGGCAGAAGCAGTCAAGGGTAGCTTAGGGTTAGGGTTAGGTTTAGGGTTAGGGTTAGGGTTTGGGTACGGCTTAGGGTACGGTTTCGGGTACGGGTTCGTGTATGGCGTAGGTTATGGGTTAGGGTTAGGGTTAGTTTGAAGGTTAGGGCTCGGTTTAGGGTACGGGTTAGGATTAGGGTACGTGTTAGGGTTAGTGTAGGGGTTAGGGTTAGGGTACGCGTTAGGGTTAGGGTAGTTATTAAACCTATCCCACTCTCTAGATACCCCTTAGCACGTCAAGGAATATTATTTGGGGGTCCAGCCATGGAGAAGAGTTTAGACACTAGGAGAAGATGAGGAACACACCCATTATCAAGAAATCACATTAGGATTCTCTTTTTAACCTGTTCCTTAAAACACTAGTGCTTAGGAAATCTATTGGAGGCAGAAGCAGTCAAGGGTAGCTTAGGGTTAGGGTTTGGGTTAGGGTACGGCTTAGGGTACGGGTTCGGGTACGGGTTCGGGTACGGGTTTGGGTATGGCATACGATATGGGTTAGGGTTAGGGTTAGGGTTAGTTTGAGGGTTAGGGCTCGGTGTAGGGTACGTGTTAGGATTAGGGTACGTGTTAGGGTTAGGGTAGGGGTTAGGGTTAGGGTACGCGTTAGGGTTAGGGTAGTTATTAAACCTATCCCACTCTCTAGATACCCCTTAGCACGTCAAGGAATATTATTTGGGTGTCCAGCCATGGAGAAGAGTTTAGACACTAGGAGAAGATAAGGAACACACCCATTATCAAGAAATCACATTAGGATTCTCTTTTTAACCTGTTCCTTAAAACACTAGTGCTTAGGAAATCTATTGGAGGCAGAAGCAGTCAAGGGTAGCTTAGGGTTAGGGTTAGGTTTAGGGTTAGGGTTAGGGTTAGGGTACGGCTTAGGGTACGGTTTCGGGTACGGGTTCGTGTACGGCGTAGGGTATGGGTTAGGGTTAGGGTTAGTTTGAAGGTTAGGGCTCGGTTTAGGTTACGGGTTAGGATTAGGGTACGTGTTAGGGTTAGGGTACGGGTTAGGGTTAGGGTACGCGTTAGGGTTAGGGTAGTTATTAAACCTATCCCACTCTCTAGATACCCCTTAGCACGTCAAGGAATATTATTTGGGGGTCCAGCCATGGAGAAGAGTTTAGACACTAGGAGAAGATAAGGAACACACCCATTATCAAGAAATCACATTAGGATTCTCTTTTTAACCTGTTCCTTAAAACACTAGTGCTTAGGAAATCTATTGGAGGCAGAAGCAGTCAAGGGTAGCTTAGGGTTAGGGTTAGGGTTAGGGTACGGCTTAGGGTACGGGTTCGGGTACGGGTTCGGGTACGGGTTCGGGTACGGCGTAGGGTATGGGTTAGGTTTAGGGTTAGGGTTAGTTTGAGGGTTAGGGCTCGGTTTAGGTTACGGGTTAGGATTAGGGTACGTGTTAGGGTTAGGGTAGGGGTTAGGGTTAGGGTACGCGTTAGGGTTAGGGTAGTTATTAAACCTATCCCACTCTCTAGATACCCTTTAGCACGTCAAGGAATATTATTTGGGGGTCCAGCCATGGAGAAGAGTTTAGACACTAGGAGAAGATAAGGAACACACCCATTATCAATAAATCACATTAGGATTCTCTTTTTAACCTGTTCCTTAAAACACTAGTGCTTAGGAAATCTATTGGAGGCAGAAGCAGTCAAGGGTAGCTTAGGGTTAGGGTTTGGGTTAGGGTACGGCTTAGGGTACGGGTTCGGGTACGGGTTCGGGTACGGGTTTGGGTATTGCGTACGATATGGGTTAGGGTTAGGGTTAGGGTTAGTTTGAGGGTTAGGGCTCGGTGTAGGGTACGGGTTAGGATTAGGGTACGTGTTAGGGTTAGGGTAGAATTTAGGGTTAGGGTACGCGTTAGGGTTAGGGTAGTTATTAAACCTATCCCACTCCCTAGATACCCCTTAGCACGTCAAGGAATATTATTTGGGGGTCCAGCCATGGAGAAGAGTTTAGACAGTAGGAGAAGATAAGGAACACACCCATTATCCTGAAATCACATTAGGATTCTCTTTTTAACCTGTTCCTTAATACACTAGTGCTTAGGAAATCTATTGGAGGCAGAAGCAGTCAAGGGTAGCTTAGGGTTAGGGTTAGGTTTAGGTTTAGGGTTAGGGTTACGGTTAGGGTTAGGGTACGGCTTAGTGTACGGGTTCGGGTACGGGTTCGGGTATGGCGTAGGGTATGGGTTAGGGTTAGGGTTAGGGTTAGTTTGAGGGTTAGGGCTCGGTTTAGGTTACGGGTTAGGATTAGGGTACGTCTTAGGGTTAGGGTAGGGGTTACGGTTAGGGTACGCGTTAGGGTTAGGGTAGTTATTAAACCTATCCCACTCCCTAGATAGCCCTTAGCACGTCAAGGAATATTATTTGGGGGTCCAGCCATGGAGAAGAGTTTAGACACTAGGAGAAGATGAGGAACACACCCATTATCAAGAAATCACATTAGGATTCTCTTTTTAACCTGTTCCTTAAAACACTAGTGCTTAGGAAATCTATTGGAGGCAGAAGCAGTCAAGGGTAGCTTAGGGTTAGGGTTAGGGTTAGGGTTAGGGTTAGCTTTAGGGTACGGTTAGGGTACGGGTTCGGGTACGGGTTCGGGTACGGCGTAGGGTATGGTTTAGGGTTAGGGTTAGGGTTAGTTTGAGGGTTAGGGCTCGGTTTAGGGTACGGGTTAGGATTAGGGTACGTGTTAGGGTTAGGGTACGCGTTAGGGTTAGGGTAGTTATTAAACCTATCCCACTCTCTAGATACCCCTTAGCACGTCAAGGAATATTATTTGGGTGTCCAGCCATGGAGAAGTGTTTAGACACTAGGAGAAGATAGGGAACACACCCATTATCAAGAAATCACATTAGGATTCTCTGTTTAACCTGTTCCTTAAAACACTAGTGCTTAGGAAATCTATTGGAGGCAGAAGCATTCAAGGGTAGCTTAGGGTTAGGGTTAGGTTTAGGGTTAGGGTTAGGGTTAGGGTACGGCTTAGGGTACGGTTTCGGGTACGGGTTCGTGTACGGCGTAGGGTATGGGTTAGGGTTAGGGTTAGTTTGAAGGTTAGGGCTCGGTTTAGGGTACGGGTTAGGATTAGGGTACGTGTTAGGGTTAGGGTAGGGGTTAGGGTTAGGGTACGCGTTAGGGTTAGGGTAGTTATTAAACCTATCCCACTCTCTAGATACCCCTTAGCACGTCAAGGAATATTATTTGGGGGTCCAGCCATGGAGAAGAGTTTAGACACTAGGAGAAGATGAGGAACACACCCATTATCAAGAAATCACATTAGGATTCTCTTTTTAACCTGTTCCTTAAAACACTAGTGCTTAGGAAATCTATTGGAGGCAGAAGCAGTCAAGGGTAGCTTAGGGTTAGGGTTAGGTTTAGGGTTAGGGTTAGGGTTAGGGTACGGCTTAGGGTACGGTTTCGGGTACGGGTTCGTGTATGGCGTAGGGTATGGGTTAGGGTTAGGGTTAGTTTGAAGGTTAGGGCTCGGTTTAGGGTACGGGTTAGGATTAGGGTACGTGTTAGGGTTAGGGTAGGGGTTAGGGTTAGGGTACGAGTTAGGGTTAGGGTAGTTATTAAACCTATCCCACTCTCTAGATACCCCTTAGCACGTCAAGGAATATTATTTGGGGGTCCAGCCATGGAGAAGAGTTTAGACACTAGGAGAAGATGAGGAACACACCCATTATCAAGAAATCACATTAGGATTCTCTTTTTAACCTGTTCCTTAAAACACTAGTGCTTAGGAAATCTATTGGAGGCAGAAGCAGTCAAGGGTAGCTTAGGGTTAGGGTTTGGGTTAGGGTACGGCTTAGGGTACGGGTTCGGGTACGGGTTCGGGTACGGGTTTGGGTATGGCATACGATATGGGTTAGGGTTAGGGTTAGGGTTAGTTTGAGGGTTAGGGCTCGGTGTAGGGTACGGGTTAGGATTAGGGTACGTGTTAGGGTTAGGGTAGGGGTTAGGGTTAGGGTACGCGTTAGGGTTAGGGTAGTTATTAAACCTATCCCACTCTCTAGATACCCTTTAGCACGTCAAGGAATATTATTTGGGGGTCCAGCCATGGAGAAGAGTTTAGACACTAGGAGAAGATAAGGAACACACCCATTATCAATAAATCACATTAGGATTCTCTTTTTAACCTGTTCCTTAAAACACTAGTGCTTAGGAAATCTATTGGAGGCAGAAGCAGTCAAGGGTAGCTTAGGGTTAGGGTTTGGGTTAGGGTACGGCTTAGGGTACGGGTTCGGGTACGGGTTCGGGTACGGGTTTGGGTATTGCGTACGATATGGGTTAGGGTTAGGGTTAGGGTTAGTTTGAGGGTTAGGGCTCGGTGTAGGGTACGGGTTAGGATTAGGGTACGTGTTAGGGTTAGGGTAGGGTTTAGGGTTAGGGTACGCGTTAGGGTTAGGGTAGTTATTAAACCTATCCCACTCCCTAGATACCCCTTAGCACGTCAAGGAATATTATTTGGGGGTCCAGCCATGGAGAAGAGTTTAGACAGTAGGAGAAGATAAGGAACACACCCATTATCCTGAAATCACATTAGGATTCTCTTTTTAACCTGTTCCTTAATACACTAGTGCTTAGGAAATCTATTGGAGGCAGAAGCAGTCAAGGGTAGCTTAGGGTTAGGGTTAGGTTTAGGTTTAGGGTTAGGGTTACGGTTAGGGTTAGGGTACGGCTTAGTGTACGGGTTCGGGTACGGGTTCGGGTATGGCGTAGGGTATGGGTTAGGGTTAGGGTTAGGGTTAGTTTGAGGGTTAGGGCTCGGTTTAGGTTACGGGTTAGGATTAGGGTACGTCTTAGGGTTAGGGTAGGGGTTACGGTTAGGGTACGCGTTAGGGTTAGGGTAGTTATTAAACCTATCCCACTCCCTAGATAGCCCTTAGCACGTCAAGGAATATTATTTGGGGGTCCAGCCATGGAGAAGAGTTTAGACACTAGGAGAAGATGAGGAACACACCCATTATCAAGAAATCACATTAGGATTCTCTTTTTAACCTGTTCCTTAAAACACTAGTGCTTAGGAAATCTATTGGAGGCAGAAGCAGTCAAGGGTAGCTTAGGGTTAGGGTTAGGGTTAGGGTTAGGGTTAGCTTTAGGGTACGGTTAGGGTACGGGTTAGGGTACGGGTTCGGGTACGGCGTAGGGTATGGTTTAGGGTTAGGGTTAGGGTTAGTTTGAGGGTTAGGGCTCGGTTTAGGGTACGGGTTAGGATTAGGGTACGTGTTAGGGTTAGGGTACGCGTTAGGGTTAGGGTAGTTATTAAACCTATCCCACTCTCTAGATACCCCTTAGCACGTCAAGGAATATTATTTGGGTGTCCAGCCATGGAGAAGTGTTTAGACACTAGGAGAAGATAGGGAACACACCCATTATCAAGAAATCACATTAGGATTCTCTGTTTAACCTGTTCCTTAAAACACTAGTGCTTAGGAAATCTATTGGAGGCAGAAGCATTCAAGGGTAGCTTAGGGTTAGGGTTAGGTTTAGGGTTAGGGTTAGGGTTAGGGTACGGCTTAGGGTACGGTTTCGGGTACGGGTTCGTGTACGGCGTAGGGTATGGGTTAGGGTTAGGGTTAGTTTGAAGGTTAGGGCTCGTTTTAGGGTACGGGTTAGGATTAGGGTTCGTGTTAGGGTTAGGGTAGGGGTTAGGGTTAGGGTACGCGTTAGGGTTAGGGTAGTTATTAAACCTATCCCACTCTCTAGATACCCTTTAGCACGTCAAGGAATATTATTTGGGGGTCCAGCCATGGAGAAGAGTTTAGACACTAGGAGAAGATAAGGAACACACCCATTATCAAGAAATCACATTAGGATTCTCTTTTTAACCTGTTCCTTAAAACACTAGTGCTTAGGAAATCTATTGGAGGCAGAAGCAGTCAAGGGTAGCTTAGGGTTAGGGTTAGGGTTAGGGTACGGCTTAGGGTACGGGTTCGGGTACGGGTTCGGGTACGGGTTCTTGTACGGCGTAGGGTATGGGTTAGGTTTAGGGTTAGTGTTAGTTTGAGGGTTAGGGCTCGGTTTAGGTTACGGGTTAGGATTAGGGTACGTGTTAGGGTTAGGTTAGGGGTTAGGGTTAGGGTACGCGTTAGGGTTAGGGTAGTTATTAAACCTATCCCACTCTCTAGATACCCCTTAGCACGTCAAGGAATATTATTTGGGTGTCCAGCCATGGAGAAGAGTTTAGACACTAGGAGAAGATAAGGAACACACCCATTATCAATAAATCACATTAGGATTCTCTTTTTAACCTGTTCCTTAAAACACTAGTGCTTAGGAAATCTATTGGAGGGAGAAGCAGTCAAGGGTAGCTTAGGGTTAGGGTTTGGGTTAGGGTACGGCTTAGGGTACGGGTTCGGGTACGGGTTTGGGTACGGGTTTGGGTATGGCGTACGATATGGGTTAGGGTTAGGGTTAGGGTTAGTTTGAGGGTTAGGGCTCGGTGTAGGGTACGGGTTAGGATTAGGGTACGTGTTAGGGTTAGGGTAGGGGTTAGGGTTAGGGTACGCGTTAGGGTTAGGGTAGTTATTAAACCTATCCCACTCTCTAGATACCCTTTAGCACGTCAAGGAATATTATTTGGGGGTCCAGCCATGGAGAAGAGTTTAGACACTAGGAGAAGATAAGGAACTTACCCATTATCAATAAATCACATTAGGATTCTCTTTTTAACCTGTTCCTTAAAACACTAGTGCTTAGGAAATCTATTGGAGGCAGAAGCAGTCAAGGGTAGCTTAGGGTTAGGGTTTGGGTTAGGGTACGGCTTAGGGTACGGGTTCGGGTACGGGTTCGGGTACGGGTTTGGGTATGGCGTACGATATGGGTTAGGGTTAGGGTTAGGGTTAGTTTGAGGGTTAGGGCTCGGTGTACGGTACGGGTTAGGATTAGGGTACGTGTTAGGGTTAGGGTAGGGTTTAGGGTTAGGGTACCCGTTAGGGTTAGGGTAGTTATTAAACCTATCCCACTCCCTAGATACCCCTTAGCACGTCAAGGAATATTATTTGGGGGTCCAGCCATGGAGAAGAGTTTAGACAGTAGGAGAAGATAAGGAACACACCCATTATCCTGAAATCACATTAGGATTCTCTTTTTAACCTGTTCCTTAATACACTAGTGCTTAGGAAATCTATTGGAGGCAGAAGCAGTCAAGGGTAGCTTAGGGTTAGGGTTAGGTTTAGGTTTAGGGTTAGGTTTACGGTTAGGGTTAGGGTACGGCTTAGTGTACGGGTTCGGGTACGGGTTCGGGTATGGCGTAGGGTATGGGTTAGGGTTAGGGTTAGGGTTAGTTTGAGGTTTAGGGCTCGGTTTAGGTTACGGGTTAGGATTAGGGTACGTCTTAGGGTTAGGGTAGGGGTTACGGTTAGGGTACGCGTTAGGGTTAGGGTAGTTATTAAACCTATCCCACTCCCTAGATAGCCCTTAGCACGTCAAGGAATATTATTTGGGGGTCCAGCCATGGAGAAGAGTTTAGACACTAGGAGAAGATGAGGAACACACCCATTATCAAGAAATCACATTAGGATTCTCTTTTTAACCTGTTCCTTAAAACACTAGTGCTTAGGAAATCTATTGGAGGCAGAAGCAGTCAAGGGTAGCTTAGGGTTAGGGTTAGGGTTAGGGTTAGGGTTAGCTTTAGGGTACGGTTAGGGTACGGGTTCGGGTACGGGTTCGGGTACGGCATAGGGTATGGGTTAGGGTTAGGGTTAGGGTTAGTTTGAGGGTTAGGGCTCGGTTTAGGGTACGGGTTAGGATTAGGGTACGTGTTAGGGTTAGGGTACGCGTTAGGGTTAGGGTAGTTATTAAACCTATCCCACTCTCTAGATACCCCTTAGCACGTCAAGGAATATTATTTGGGTGTCCAGCCATGGAGAAGTGTTTAGACACTAGGAGAAGATAGGGAACACACCCATTATCAAGAAATCACATTAGGATTCTCTTTTTAACCTGTTCCTTAAAACACTAGTGCTTAGGAAATCTATTGGAGGCAGAAGCATTCAAGGGTAGCTTAGGGTTAGGGTTAGGTTTAGGGTTAGGGTTAGGGTTAGGGTACGGCTTAGGGTACGGTTTCGGGTACGGGTTCGTGTACGGCGTAGGGTATGGGTTAGGGTTAGGGTTAGTTTGAAGGTTAGGGCTCGGTTTAGGGTACGGGTTAGGATTAGGGTTCGTGTTAGGGTTAGGGTAGGGGTTAGGGTTAGGGTACGCGTTAGGGTTAGGGTAGTTATTAAACCTATCCCACTCTCTAGATACCCTTTAGCACGTCAAGGAATATTATTTGCTGGTCCAGCCATGGAGAAGAGTTTAGACACTAGGAGAAGATAAGGAACACACCCATTATCAAGAAATCACATTAGGATTCTCTTTTTAACCTGTTCCTTAAAACACTAGTGCTTAGGAAATCTATTGGAGGCAGAAGCAGTCAAGGGTAGCTTAGGGTTAGGGTTAGGGTTAGGGTACGGCTTAGGGTACGGGTTCGGGTACGGGTTCGGGTACGGGTTCTGGTACAGCGTAGGGTATGGGTTAGGTTTAGGGTTAGTGTTAGTTTGAGGGTTAGGGCTCGGTTTAGGTTACGGGTTAGGATTAGGGTACGTGTTAGGGTTAGGGTAGGGTTAGGGTTAGGGTACGCGTTAGGGTTAGGGTAGTTATTAAACCTATCCCACTCTCTAGATACCCCTTAGCACGTCAAGGAATATTATTTGGGGGTCCAGCCATGGAGAAGAGTTTAGACACTAGGAGAAGATAAGGAACACACCCATTATCAAGAAATCACATTAGGATTCTCTTTTTAACCTGTTCCTTAAAACACTAGTGCTTAGGAAATCTATTGGAGGCAGAAGCAGTCAAGGGTAGCTTAGGGTTAGGGTTAGGGTTAGGGTACGGCTTAGGGTACGGGTTCAGGTACGGGTTCGGGTACGGCGTAGGGTATGGGTTAGGGTTAGGGTTAGGGTTAGTTTGAGGGTTAGGGCTCGGGTTAGGTTACGGGTTAGGATTAGGGTACGTGTTAGGGTTAGGGTAGGGGTTAGGGTTAGGGTACGCGTTAGGGTTAGGGTAGTTATTAAACCTATCCCACTCTCTAGATACCCCTTAGCACGTCAAGGAATATTATTTGGGGGTCCAGCCATGGAGAAGAGTTTAGACACTAGGAGAAGATGAGGAACACACCCATTATCAAGAAATCACATTAGGATTCTCTTTTTAACCTGTTCCTTAAAACACTAGTGCTTAGGAAATCTATTGGAGGCAGAAGCAGTCAAGGGTAGCTTAGGGTTAGGGTTAGGGTTAGGGTTAGGGTTAGCTTTAGGGTACGGCTTAGGGTACGGGTTCGGGTACGGGTTCGGGTACGGCGTAGGGTATGGGTTAGGGTTAGGTTTAGGGTTTGTTTGATGGTTAGGGCTCGGTTTAGGGTACGGGTTAGGATTAGGG
This sequence comes from Eschrichtius robustus, assembly GCF_028021215.1. Lineage (NCBI taxonomy): Eukaryota > Metazoa > Chordata > Mammalia > Artiodactyla > Eschrichtiidae > Eschrichtius > Eschrichtius robustus. The sequence goes on from NW_027175226.1 coordinate 155,823, forward strand.
TACGTGTTAGGGTTAGGGTACGCGTTAGGGTTAGGGTAGTTATTAAACCTATCCCACTCTCTAGATACACCTTAGCACGTCAAGGAATATTATTTGGGTGTCCAGCCATGGAGAAGAGTTTAGACACTAGGAGAAGATAAGGAACACACCCATTATCAAGAAATCACATTAGGATTCTCTTTTTAACCTGTTCCTTAAAATACTAGTGCTTAGGAAATCTATTGGAGGCAGAAGCAGTCAAGGGTAGCTTAGGGTTAGGGTTAGGTTTAGGGTTAGGGTTAGGGTTTGGGTACGGCTTAGGGTACGGTTTCGGGTACGGGTTCGTGTATGGCGTAGGTTATGGGTTAGGGTTAGGGTTAGTTTGAAGGTTAGGGCTCGGTTTAGGGTACGGGTTAGGATTAGGGTACGTGTTAGGGTTAGGGTAGGGGTTAGGGTTAGGGTACGCGTTAGGGTTAGGGTAGTTATTAAACCTATCCCACTCTCTAGATACCCCTTAGCACGTCAAGGAATATTATTTGGGGGTCCAGCCATGGAGAAGAGTTTAGACACTAGGAGAAGATGAGGAACACACCCATTATCAAGAAATCACATTAGGATTCTCTTTTTAACCTGTTCCTTAAAACACTAGTGCTTAGGAAATCTATTGGAGGCAGAAGCAGTCAAGGGTAGCTTAGGGTTAGGGTTAGGTTTAGGGTTAGGGTTAGAGTTAGGGTACGGCTTAGGGTACGGTTTCGGGTACGGGTTCGTGTATGGCGTAGGGTATGGGTTAGGGTTAGGGTTAGTTTGAAGGTTAGGGCTCGGTTTAGGGTACGGGTTAGGATTAGGGTACGTGTTAGGGTTAGGGTAGGGGTTAGGGTTAGGGTACGCGTTAGGGTTAGGGTAGTTATTAAACCTATCCCACTCTCTAGATACCCCTTAGCACGTCAAGGAATATTATTTGGGGGTCCAGCCATGGAGAAGAGTTTAGACACTAGGAGAAGATGAGGAACACACCCATTATCAAGAAATCACATTAGGATTCTCTTTTTAACCTGTTCCTTAAAACACTAGTGCTTAGGAAATCTATTGGAGGCAGAAGCAGTCAAGGGTAGCTTAGGGTTAGGGTTTGGGTTAGGGTACGGCTTAGGGTACGGGTTCGGGTACGGGTTCGGGTACGGGTTTGGGTATGGCATACGATATGGGTTAGGGTTAGGGTTAGGGTTAGTTTGAGGGTTAGGGCTCGGTGTAGGGTACGGGTTAGGATTAGGGTACGTGTTAGGGTTAGGGTAGGGGTTAGGGTTAGGGTACGCGTTAGGGTTAGGGTAGTTATTAAACCTATCCCACTCTCTAGATACCCCTTAGCACGTCAAGGAATATTATTTGGGTGTCCAGCCATGGAGAAGAGTTTAGACACTAGGAGAAGATAAGGAACACACCCATTATCAAGAAATCACATTAGGATTCTCTTTTTAACCTGTTCCTTAAAACACTAGTGCTTAGGAAATCTATTGGAGGCAGAAGCAGTCAAGGGTAGCTTAGGGTTAGGGTTAGGTTTAGGGTTAGGGTTAGGGTTAGGGTACGGCTTAGGGTACGGTTTCGGGTACGGGTTCGTGTACGGCGTAGGGTATGGGTTAGGGTTAGGGTTAGTTTGAAGGTTAGGGCTCGGTTTAGGTTACGGGTTAGGATTAGGGTACGTGTTAGGGTTAGGGTACGGGTTAGGGTTAGGGTACGCGTTAGGGTTAGGGTAGTTATTAAACCTATCCCACTCTCTAGATACCCCTTAGCACGTCAAGGAATATTATTTGGGGGTCCAGCCATGGAGAAGAGTTTAGACACTAGGAGAAGATAAGGAACACACCCATTATCAAGAAATCACATTAGGATTCTCTTTTTAACCTGTTCCTTAAAACACTAGTGCTTAGGAAATCTATTGGAGGCAGAAGCAGTCAAGGGTAGCTTAGGGTTAGGGTTAGGGTTAGGGTACGGCTTAGGGTACGGGTTCGGGTACGGGTTTGGGTACGGGTTCGGGTACGGCGTAGGGTATGGGTTAGGTTTAGGGTTAGGGTTAGTTTGAGGGTTAGGGCTCGGTTTAGGTTACGGGTTAGGATTAGGGTACGTGTTAGGGTTAGGGTAGGGGTTAGGGTTAGGGTACGCGTTAGGGTTAGGGTAGTTATTAAACCTATCCCACTCTCTAGATACCCTTTAGCACGTCAAGGAATATTATTTGGGGGTCCAGCCATGGAGAAGAGTTTAGACACTAGGAGAAGATAAGGAACACACCCATTATCAATAAATCACATTAGGATTCTCTTTTTAACCTGTTCCTTAAAACACTAGTGCTTAGGAAATCTATTGGAGGCAGAAGCAGTCAAGGGTAGCTTAGGGTTAGGGTTTGGGTTAGGGTACGGCTTAGGGTACGGGTTCGGGTACGGGTTCGGGTACGGGTTTGGGTATTGCGTACGATATGGGTTAGGGTTAGGGTTAGGGTTAGTTTGAGGGTTAGGGCTCGGTGTAGGGTACGGGTTAGGATTAGGGTACGTGTTAGGGTTAGGGTAGGGTTTAGGGTTAGGGTACGCGTTAGGGTTAGGGTAGTTATTAAACCTATCCCACTCTCTAGATACCCCTTAGCACGTCAAGGAATATTATTTGGGTGTCCAGCCATGGAGAAGTGTTTAGACACTAGGAGAAGATAGGGAACACACCCATTATCAAGAAATCACATTAGGATTCTCTGTTTAACCTGTTCCTTAAAACACTAGTGCTTAGGAAATCTATTGGAGGCAGAAGCATTCAAGGGTAGCTTAGGGTTAGGGTTAGGTTTAGGGTTAGGGTTAGGGTTAGGGTACGGCTTAGGGTACGGTTTCGGGTACGGGTTCGTGTACGGCGTAGGGTATGGGTTAGGGTTAGGGTTAGTTTGAAGGTTAGGGCTCGGTTTAGGGTACGGGTTAGGATTAGGGTTCGTGTTAGGGTTAGGGTAGGGGTTAGGGTTAGGGTACGCGTTAGGGTTAGGGTAGTTATTAAACCTATCCCACTCTCTAGATACCCTTTAGCACGTCAAGGAATATTATTTGGGGGTCCAGCCATGGAGAAGAGTTTAGACACTAGGAGAAGATAAGGAACACACCCATTATCAAGAAATCACATTAGGATTCTCTGTTTAACCTGTTCCTTAAAACACTAGTGCTTAGGAAATCTATTGGAGGCAGAAGCAGTCAAGGGTAGCTTAGGGTTAGGGTTAGGGTTAGGGTACGGCTTAGGGTACGGGTTCGGGTACGGGTTCGTGTACGGCGTAGGGTATGGGTTAGGGTTAGGGTTAGGGTTAGTTTGAAGGTTAGGGCTCGGTTTAGGGTACGGGTTAGGATTAGGGTTCGTGTTAGTGTTAGGGTAGGGGTTAGGGTTAGGGTACGCGTTAGGGTTAGGGTAGTTATTAAACCTATCCCACTCCCTAGATACCCCTTAGCACGTCAAGGAATATTATTTGGGGGTCCAGCCATGGAGAAGAGTTTAGACAGTAGGAGAAGATAAGGAACACACCCATTATCCTGAAATCACATTAGGATTCTCTTCTTAACCTGTTCCTTAATACACTAGTGCTTAGGAAATCTATTGGAGGCAGAAGCAGTGAAGGGTAGCTTAGGGTTAGGGTTAGGTTTAGGTTTAGGGTTAGGGTTAGGGTTAGGGTTAGGGTACGGCTTAGTGTACGGGTTCGGGTACGGGTTCGGGTATGGCGTAGGGTATGGGTTAGGGTTAGGGTTAGGGTTAGTTTGAGGGTTAGGGCTCGGTTTAGGTTACGGGTTAGGATTAGGGTACGTCTTAGGGTTAGTGTAGGGGTTAGGGTTAGGGTACGCGTTAGGGTTAGGGTAGTTATTAAACCTATCCCACTCTCTAGATAACCCTTAGCACGTCAAGGAATATTATTTGGTGGTCCAGCCATGGAGAAGAGTTTAGACACTAGGAGAAGATGAGGAACACACCCATTATCAAGAAATCACATTAGGATTCTATTTTTAACCTCTTCCTTAAAACACTAGTGCTTAGGAAATCTATTGGAGGCAGAAGTAGTCAAGGGTAGCTTAGGGTTAGGGTTAGGGTTAGGGTTAGGGTTAGCTTTAGGGTACGGCTTAGGGTACGGGTTCAGGTACGGGTTCGGGTACGGCGTAAGGTATGGGTTAGGGTTAGGTTTAGGGTTAATTTGAGGGTTAGGGCTCGGTTTAGGGTACGGGTTAGGATTAGGGTACGTGTTAGGGTTAGGGTACGCGTTAGGGTTAGGGTAGTTATTAAACCTATCCCACTCTCTAGATACCCCTTAGCACGTCAAGGAATATTATTTGGGGGTCCAGCCATGGAGAAGAGTTTAGACACTAGGAGAAGATAAGGAACACACCCATTATCAAGAAATCACATTAGGATTCTCTTTTTAACCTGTTCCTTAAAACACTAGTGCTTAGGAAATCTATTGGAGGCAGAAGCAGTCAAGGGTAGCTTAGGGTTAGGGTTAGGTTTAGGGTTAGGGTTAGGGTTAGGGTACGGCTTAGGGTACGGTTTCGGGTACGGGTTCGTGTATGGCGTAGGGTGTGGGTTAGGGTTAGGGTTAGTTTGAAGGTTAGGGCTCGGTTTAGGGTACGGGTTAGGATTAGGGTACGTGTTAGGGTTAGGGTAGGGGTTAGGGTTAGGGTACGCGTTAGGGTTAGGGTAGTTATTAAACCTATCCCACTCTCTAGATACCCCTTAGCACGTCAAGGAATATTATTTGGGGGTCCAGCCATGGAGAAGAGTTTAGACACTAGGAGAAGATAAGGAACACACCCATTATCAAGAAATCACATTAGGATTCTCTTTTTAACCTGTTCCTTAAAACACTAGTGCTTAGGAAATCTATTGGAGGCAGAAGCAGTCAAGGGTAGCTTAGGGTTAGGGTTAGGGTTAGGGTACGGCTTAGGGTACGGGTTCGGGTACGGGTTCGGGTACGGGTTCGGGTACGGCGTAGGGTATGGGTTAGGTTTAGGGTTAGGGTTAGTTTGAGGGTTAGGGCTCGGTTTAGGTTACGGGTTAGGATTAGGGTACGTGTTAGGGTTAGGGTAGGGGTTAGGGTTAGGGTACGCGTTAGGGTTAGGGTAGTTATTAAACCTATCCCACTCTCTAGATACCCCTTAGCACGTCAAGGAATATTATTTGGGGGTCCAGCCATGGAGAAGAGTTTAGACACTAGGAGAAGATAAGGAACACACCCATTATCAATAAATCACATTAGGATTCTCTTTTGAATCTGTTCCTTAAAACACTAGTGCTTAGGAAATCTATCGGATGCAGAAGCAGTAAAGGGTAGCTTAGGGTTAGGGTTTGGGTTAGGGTACGGCTTAGGGTACGGGTTCGGGTACGGGTTCGGGTACGGTTTTGGGTATGGCATACGATATGGGTTAGGGTTAGGGTTAGGGTTAGTTTGAGGGTTAGGGCTCGGTGTAGGGTACGGGTTAGGATTAGGGTACATGTTAGGGTTAGGGTAGGGGTTAGGGTTAGGGTACGCGTTAGGGTTAGGGTAGTTATTAAACCTATCCCACTCTCTAGATACCCCTTAGCACGTCAAGGAATATTATTTGGGTGTCCAGCCATGGAGAAGAGTTTAGACACTAGGAGAAGATAAGGAACACACCCATTATCAAGAAATCACATTAGGATTCTCTTTTTAACCTGTTCCTTAAAACACTAGTGCTTAGGAAATCTATTGGAGGCAGAAGCAGTCAAGGGTAGCTTAGGGTTAGGGTTAGGGTTAGGGTTAGGGTTAGGGTTAGGGTTAGGGTTAGTTTGAGGGTTAGGGCTCGGTTTAGGGTACGGGTTAGGATTAGGGTTCGTGTTAGGGTTAGGGTACGCGTTAGGGTTAGGGTAGTTATTAAACCTATCCCACTCTCTAGATACCCCTTAGCACGTCAAGGAATATTATTTGGGTGTCCAGCCATGGAGAAGAGTTTAGACACTAGGAGAAGATAAGGAACACACCCATTATCAAGAAATCACATTAGGATTCTCTTTTTAACCTGTTCCTTAAAACACTAGTGCTTAGGAAATCTATTGGAGGCAGAAGCAGTCAAGGGTAGCTTAGGGTTAGGGTTAGGTGTAGGGTTAGGGTTAGGGTTAGGGTACGGCTTAGGGTACGGTTTCGGGTACGGGTTCGTGTACGGCGTAGGGTATGGGTTAGGGTTAGGGTTAGTTTGAAGGTTAGGGCTCGGTTTAGGGTACGGGTTAGGATTAGGGTACGTGTTAGGGTTAGGGTAGGGGTTAGGGTTAGGGTACGTGTTAGGGTTAGGGTAGTTATTAAACCTATCCCACTCTCTAGATACCCCTTAGCACGTCAAGGAATATTATTGGGGGGTCCAGCCATGGAGAAGAGTTTAGACACTAGGAGAAGATAAGGAACACACCCATTATCAAGAAATCACATTAGGATTCTCTTTTTAACCTGTTCCTTAAAACACTAGTGCTTAGGAAATCTATTGGAGGCAGAAGCAGTCAAGGGTAGCTTAGGGTTAGGGTTCGGGTTAGGGTACGGCTTAGGGTACGGGTTCGGGTACGGGTTCGGGTACGGGTTCGGGTACGGCGTAGGGTATGGGTTAGGTTTAGGGTTAGGGTTAGTTTGAGGGTTAGGGCTCGGTTTAGGTTACGGGTTAGGATTAGGGTACGTGTTAGGGTTAGGGTAGGTGTTAGGGTTAGGGTACGCCTTGGGGTTAGGGTAGTTATTAAACCTATCCCACTCTCTAGATACCCCTTAGCACGTCAAGGAATATTATTTGGGGGTCCAGCCATGGAGAAGAGTTTAGACACTCGGAGAAGATAAGGAACACACCCATTATCAATAAATCACGTTAGGATTCTCTTTTTAACCTGTTCCTTAAAACACTAGTGCTTAGGAAATCTATTGGAGGCAGAAGCAGTCAAGGGTAGCTTACGGTTAGGGTTTGGGTTAGGGTACGGCTTAGGGTACGGGTTCGGGTACGGGTTCGGGTACGGGTTTGGTTATGGCGTACGATATGGGTTAGGGTTAGGGTTAGGGTTAGTTTGAGGGTTAGGGCTCGGTGTAGTGTACGGGTTAGGATTAGGGTACGTGTTAGGGTTAGGGTAGGGGTTAGGGTTAGGGTACGCGTTAGGGTTAGGGTAGTTATTAAACCTATCCCACTCTCTAGATACCCCTTAGCACGTCAAGGAATATTATTTGGGTGTCCAGCCATGGAGAAGAGTTTAGACACTAGGAGAAGATAAGGAACACACCCATTATCAAGAAATCACATTAGGATTCTCTTTTTAACCTGTTTCTTAAAACACTAGTGCTTAGGAAATCTACTGGAGGCAGAAGCAGTCAAGGGTAGCTTAGGGTTAGGGTTAGGGTTAGGGTTAGGGTTAGGGTACGGCTTAGGGTACGGGTTCGGGTACGGGTTCGAGTACGGCGTAGGGTATGGGTTAGGGTTAGGGTTAGGGTTAGTTTGAAGGTTAGGGCTCGGTTTAGGGTACGGGTTAGGATTAGGGTTCGTGTTAGGGTTAGGGTAGGGGTTAGGGTTAGGGTACGCGTTAGGTTTAGGGTAGTTATTAAACCTATCCCACTCCCTAGATACCCCTTAGCACGTCAAGGAATATTATTTGGGGGTCCATCCATGGAGAAGAGTTCAGAAACTAGGAGAAGATAAGGAACACACCCATTATCAAGAAATCACATTAGGATTCTCTTTTTAACCTGTTCCTTAAAACACTAGTGCTTAGGAAATCTATTGGAGGCAGAAGCAGTCAAGGGTAGCTTAGGTTTAGGGTTAGGGTTAGGGTACGGCTTAGGGTACGGGTTCGGGTACGGGTTCGGGTACGGGTTTGGTTATTGCGTAGGGTATGTGTTAGGGTTAGGGTTAGTTTGAGGGTTAGGGCTCGGTTTAGGGTACGGGTTAGGATTAGGGTACGTGTTAGGGTTAGGGTAGGGGTTAGGGTTAGGGTACGCGTTAGGGTTAGGGTAGTTATTAAACCTATCCCACTCTCTAGATACCCTTTAGCACGTCAAGGAATATTATTTGGGGGTCCAGCCATGGAGAAGAGTTTAGACACTAGGAGAAGATAAGGAACACACCCATTATCCTGAAATCACATTAGGATTCTCTTTTTAACCTGTTCCTTAAAACACTAGTGCTTAGGAAATCTATTGGAGGCAGAAGTAGTCAAGGGTAGCTTAGGGTTAGGGTTAGGGTTAGGGTTAGGGTACGGCTTATGGTACGGGTTCGGGTACGGCTTCGGGTACGGCGTAGGGTATGGTTTAGGGTTAGGTTTAGGGTTAGTTTGAGGGTTAGGGCTCGGTTTAGGGTACGGGTTAGGATTAGGGTACATGTTAGGGTTAGGGTACGCGTTAGGGTTAGGGTAGTTATTAAACCTATCCCACTCTCTAGATACCCCTTAGCACGTCAAGGAATATTATTTGGGGGTCCAGACATGGAGAAGAGTTTAGACACTAGGAGAAGATAAGGAACACACCCATTATCAAGAAATCACATTAGGATTCTCTTTTTAACCTGTTCCTTAAAACACTAGTGCTTAGGAAATCTATTGGAGGCAGAAGCAGTCAAGGGTAGCTTAGGGTTAGGGTTAGGGTTAGGGTTAGGGTTAGTGTTAGGGTACGGGTTCGGGTACGGGTTCGGGTACGGCGTAGGGTATGGGTTAGGGTTAGGGTTAGGGTTAGTTTGAGGGTTAGGGCTCGGTTTAGGTTACGGGTTAGGATTAGGGTACGTGTTAGTGTTAGGGTAGGGGTTAGGGTTAGGGTACGCGTTAGGGTTACGGTAGTTATTAAACCTATCCCACACTCTAGATACCCCTTAGCACGTCAAGGAATATTATTTGGGGGTCCAGCCATGGAGAAGAGTTTAGACACTAGGAGAAGATAAGGAACACACCCATTATCCTGAAATCACATTAGGATTCTCTTTTTAACCTGTTCCTTAATACACTAGTGCTTAGGAAATCTATTGGAGGCAGAAGCAGTCAAGGGTAGCTTAGGGTTAGGGTTAGGGATAGGTTTAGGGTTAGGGTACGGCTTAGGATATGGGTTCGGGTCCGGCTTTGGGTATGGCGTAGGGTATGGGTTAGGGTTAGGGTTAGGGTTAGTTTGAGGGTTAGGGCTCGGTTTAGGTTACGGGTTAGGATTAGGGTACGTGTTAGGGTTAGGGTAGGGGTTAGGGTT